>NC_080172.1:73041208-73163708 GCF_950295315.1 Erinaceus europaeus | reverse complement strand
GGAGCACAATTATCACAATATGATGAAAGAGCTTCCATGAGTATGTATTGCACCGTTAATTACTGTCCTTTTTCTACAGGCTTCTAATGTGAGGAAAAACACAGAATGACAAGTGTGGGAAAGAGCAAGCACTAAATTACTGTCAGAAAAATAAACGGAGTAGCACAGTGGTGCTCGGTGATTTACGGGGGCAATTAGTCACCACCCCACAGTGCTGCTGAGGACAGCATGGCAGCAGACTCGTCAGGCCTGAGAGGAAGAAGAGGCTTTTTGCACTGTTCTCCAGACAACTTTTCAAAAACAAGAGAAGATATTTGAAGCACACTAGGTTCTGTGTCTTCATTCTAGGTGCCCACCCTTCACATTATTCAACCAACCAAAAACATAAATGTATTTTTAGCACAATATTAACCTGCTCTGTGTGTGTTAAAAAGTCTCCAACTGCAGCTTTTTTCTCTCCCACTGTCCAAAGTAGATTTCCTCCCATCCCTTAAACAAACAAGCAAGCAAACAAACAAACAAAAAAAAACCTTTCTCAGCTCCCAAATTATCCCCCTGATGTGTGCCTTGGGTCTGGGTCTGTCTCATTACTTCTTGCATCTTACTACTGTTCTGCATGTGCTCAGAGCCACTGGGTGCTAAAGAATTTGGTCTACACCTCCTCTGAGGAGTTTCTGGTGAGGAACACAGATTAAATAAGAAAGACTTCCTAACATTTGTTAATATGTTCTTTAACATACTGTATAGAGTGTGTTGTGTACATAGCAAAACAAACGTCAAATCCTCAAATATAATTAATTGGTATGCATTCTTTAGTAGGAATTCTTTTCCCTCAGAAGAAACCTGGAACAGAAGACCAGAAAAGAACCAGGTCAGACAAAATTACAATAGACTAAATGCCATGTCTCTGTGGGACCAATAACAGTGCAGCCTCATTGGAAGTTTATTAGCCTTATGTAATGTTACCTAAGATGTTGTCATCTTACATTTCTGAAGCCTTTTGCAATTTGCAAAGTACATGTGGTATTCCTTTTTTCATTTAAACTTCCTTTGGCTTTTGTGAAGAACACCTGCTCACTTAGAAACATGTTCAGTGAACATGTGCACAGTTGGAGAATGTGACCCAATACGCGACACCTTGGCCTGTTCGCTGGAGTCCAGAAGAGGGTGAACTATGTTGATGGGCTTGTGTTGACGGAATACACATTCAACTGGACACTTAGTTTCTGACAAGGAGAGCCACAACTGGATAAAATGAACATTTTATTGACTACTCTTCACATCATAAGGTTTCTCCTGCTTTGAGTTTATAAGCAAGATGTATCTTTTGAAACCATTGCAGATAATATAAAATCCTAGAGTGTGATGTGGAATTGCATATTTCTGACTACAGTGTCACTGGTTTTCAACTACCATGTAAAAAGGAAAGCAGATCTGACTAGGAAAACAGGCAGATGTGTTTCTTTTTTTAAACGTTATTTTAAAAATTATTTTTCCCCTTTTGTTGACCTTGTTTATCATTGTCATTGTTGTTATTATTGTTGTTGTTATTGCTGGATAGGACAGAGGGAAATCCAGAGAGGAGGGGAAGACAGACACTTGTAGATCTGCTTCACTACCTGTGAAGCGAACTCCCTGTAGGTGGGGAGCTGGAGGCTCGAACCAGGATTCTTGTGTGGGTCCTTCCGCCTGTCCTTGTGCTTCACGCCATGTGTGCTTAACCCGCTGCCCCACCGCATGGCTCCTGCAAATGTGTTTCTGTGCATCTTCTCAAGCATACAAACTTGTTTAGGTCTTACTGAATACTAGTAGTAATAATTTGGAAATTTAACTAAAAATACTTTCTAGTAGTGATTATCTTTATTTATTTATTGGGTAGAGACAGTCAGAGATCAAGCATATGGGAGAGACAGAGAGGGAGAGAGACAGAAAGACACCTGCAGCCCTGCTTTACCACTCACAGAGCTTTCCCCCTGCAGGTGGGGACCGGGGGCTTGAACCTAGGTCCTTGCGCATTGCAACACAAGTGCTCAACCAGATGCACCACCACCCAGACCCTATTAAAGTTCATTTTAAAAGAACTTTTATGTATTTTTCACATCTTTTACTAAAGTCACATCTGTAGTTTCTGAAAGAGGGTCACAATTAGGAAAATTACCCCCACATACGAAAAATGAAATTTAAGATAAAAAAATTCTGCATTCCTAGTAAGTTTTATGTTTACTCCCTTCTTGATTTAGAGTATTCTAAAAATATATTCCTATGGGTCATGTTTTAATATGCATGATGTTTTTGTTTAGAAATTATGAGCTAGTGAAGAGTGAAAATGACCTTGGCTATTGTACCTTTTTATTGCTAGAAATCATAGCCTTTTTATATCTAGATTCAGATATCTTCTCTACTAACCATTTCACATGTTAGAGAGAAGATTTGGGTTGAATGAAAATAGGAGGTTGGAGCTTTTTAAATGCTCTTATGTTTGTGTTTATGTGGAATATTTATGTAGTATTTTGATTTGGCTGTAATCTATAACTCCTGCTTATTTTACTGGCGACTATAATTTTTAAATTAATGGTTATAATTTTGGCAAGGCATACATGAAAAGTTATATGTTCATGCTTGAAAGGAAGGTCATTAAATATTCATTATTACCACTCAAATTAGTTGTCATGCTCTATATAACAGTTTCCTGCCGTTATCATTTTGCTAGTTTAGACTCAGCAGCAGGGAACAGAATACTTAGTTCATCTTAGTAGAGGAATTTTTGGTAGGGAACAGAGAGAAATGATTTTAAAACCCATCCGACATATTTATGTTGACAAATTATTTAAAGGAATTACTGCTTTGTGAATAAACATGTTTGTATGTTGGAACAGGATTGTAGTTGGATTTACTTCTAGCTGTTTAATTACTCTATGACTGTGAAAAACAGTTCTTCAGTGGTTATGAGGCAGAAGTTGAAAACATAAAGACTGGTATATGTTAGTCTTTTGCAGACATCTAACCTTGCCATAAAAAAGTACTTTTCATTTTTGGAAGTGGTGTTGAAACCTTGTTTTTTCAGTGAAGCTAGATTGTACAGTTTGTTTTCTTCATCTGATAGAAAAAAAAAATCCTCTATCCTCAAGAAAATAGAATGCAAAAAGTGAAATGAGACATGGTTTTTATAAATGTTTCCGGTGAATATGGTGAATACATACAGAACTGCCTTCTCAACACATTTCTTGAAAAATGTAAACTGAAAATAAGCAAATACAAATAGATTTTGATATAAAAACATCTTGCTTTTTCCTCCTGTCTTGATATGCTACTTCAGTTATGTGAAGACATTTTTTCTATCACATATATGAGTCATTCCATACTGTTGAGTAATTTAAATTGACTCTTTTTTATATACATAGGGGAAAAAAACATACATTTGATTCTGATTTTGTCTAACTTGAGAGTTTTCTGTCTTAAAGTAAAATTGTACCTGATGAACACATTTTGCATGTATCAACTTTGCTGCTGGACTCTTTATAATGACGGTTTATTTGATTGTTTTTTGTGCAGAAGAGAGAAAAAGATATAGGTCCATGAATCAATCTAGATAATGGGGAAGGCTGAATGTAATAAATAATACAGTAACAACCCTAAACTAATGAGCTGTTGCTAAGGTACATTTCATAGGCTCATCCTCTATATAAAAAGTCACTAATAACCCCTTGGTGTAATCAGATGGTAAAGCTTTGCTATAAGGCAACACCTGTGCAATTAGAACCGCAGATTCTTTTGCACGTTTCATTAATTTTAGGATTTTGTAAAGGCACAATGACTACACTAATAATCTAGTCTACTTGACTCCATGTCTACTGGAAGCAAAGTGTCTAATTAGATAAAAGTAATTAATTAGAGATAAATGGAGCTAATCAGGCTCAGTTAACACTAATTCTCTGAATTAAGACATTTTGGGACACCTATTATCCTGCTGACTTTGATATTTTGCATAAAGAATAGGTTCTAAAGGAGTCAGAAAATTCTGTCATTTGAAGATTGAGCAGTCTTTTGATAGAATAGTTCGGTATCTGAAACGAGTTTCTTTTAACATTGTGCTATTTTACTACCTTTCTGTTTCAGCTTAATTTACTTTGTAGTTATTCCAATTTGTGCTAGTTTCTGTATAAATTTTAGTAACCATTGCTATCATGCTTATCTGTCTAGCCCACCAATGAAAGAAACTCTTAAGCTGTTTTCAATACTTAACTTGTTAATTACAAGAATATTGTGGCTCGTCAACCTATATCCTAAAATTATGATCCTTTAAAGAGAATAAACACCTTAAAATTCTAGTCCTTTAGTTCTGATTCTTTAAAGAGAACAAATCTCTGCTTCGCTGTGTTGGATTGAAAATTCAGTGTTGGGAGTCAGGTGGTAGCGCAGCAGGTTAAGCTCAAGGACTGGCATAAGGATCCCGGTTCGAGACCCCAGCTCCCCACCTGCAGGGCACTCGCTTCACAGGTGGTGAAGCAGGTCTGCAGGTGTCTTTCTTTCCCTCCCCCTCTCTGTCTTCCCCTCCTCTCTACATTTCCTATCCAACAAAGACGACATCAATAACAACAACAGTAATAATTACAACAATAAAAAAAACAAGGTCAACAAAAGGGAAAATAAATAAAAAAGAAAGAAAATTCAGTGTTGTGGGGAAAGAGCATTCATGGGTTTTGAACTCAAAAGACCTGAATTCAAACTTTCTGTCTCTCTCTCTCTCTCTCTCTCTCTCTCTCTCTCATGAAATGAGTGATGTTGGGAAATAGCTTAACCTCTCTGGCTTCCTTTGATTATGAAGTGGAAATAATACTGATGCTAACTTTATTGCATTTTTGTTAATGTTGAATAAAATAACTGTGTAAAGGTTGGTTACTATTACCTATTAGGTTCAATTGAACAGGTAACCTAGCATTGTATCTTGTTTATTATCAAGTTAAATATCAGAAATGAGGGAATCAGGCGGTAGCGCAGCAGGTTAAGTGCATGTGGTGTAAAGCGCAAGGACAGGCAGAAGGACCCCAGTTCGAGCCCCAGGCTCCCCACCTGCAGGGGAGTCACTTCAAAAGCGATGAAGCAGGTCTGCAGGTGTCTGTCTTTCCTCCTCTGTCTTCCCCTTCTCTGTCCATTTCTCTCTTTCCTATCCAACAATGACATCAATAACAACAATAACTACAACAATAAAAACAAGGACAACAAAAGGGGATAAATAAATAAATAAATATTTAAAAATATATAAAAAATGTTACATTTTCATCTCCATCCAACCTATAATAATCTTTGAGCTACGTTTATACATGTAGCAAGGGAGAGATTTAAGATTTTTCCCCAAGTAGTCAATCAGAAAAAAGATCCCTAATATTGTTTACTTGGAGAATATGAATTTATCTACTTTGCTTTTCTACATTGATATAATTTACTTCTTCTAGCTAGTTGTGCAAAAGGTTACAAGGAATGGACATTTTACTCCAAATTGAACTCTGGGATACAGCTTCATATAAAGTGGACATTTGCACCTTCTACAATATATCTGACATATTCCTCTTCCTCTTTCAGGTTTTTGTTCTAACTTACCTGGACTTCTTTTTTTAAAAAATATTTATTTCCTTTTGTTGCCCTTGTTTTATTGTTGTAGTTATTATTGTTGTTGTTATTGCTGTTGTTGTTGGATAGGACAGAGAAAAATGGAGAGAGAAAGGTAAGACAGAGAGGGGGAGAGAAAGAGAGACACCTGCAGACCTGCTTCACCGCCTGTGAAGCAACTCCCCACAGGTGGGGAGTCAGGGGCTTGAACCGGGATCCTTAACGCTGGTCCTTGCGCTTTGCACCACATGCACTTAACCCGCTGCACTACCACTCGACTCCCTACTAAAGACTTCTTTTTTTTTTCTCGTTTATTCTTTTTTTTTAAATTTTTTTATTTAAGAAAGGATTAGTGAACAAAAACATAAGGTAGGAGGGGTACAACTCCACACAATTCCCACCACCCAATCCCCATAACCCACCCCCTCCCATGGTAGCTTTCCCATTCTCTAGCCCTCTGGGAGCATGGACCCAGGGTCGTTGAGGGTTGCAGAAGGTAGAAGGTCTGGCTTCTGTAATTGCTTCCCCACTGAACATGGGCGTTGACTGGTCGGTCCATACTCCCAGTCTGCCTCTCTCTTTCCCCTAGTAAGGTGTGTCTCTGGGGAAGCTGAGCTCCAGGACACATTGGTGGGGTCTTCAATCCAGGGAAGCCTAGCCAGCATCCTGTTGGCATCTGGAACCTGGTGATTGAAAAGAGAGTTAACATATGAAGCCAAACAATTTGTTGAGCAATCATGGATCCCAAGCTTGGAATAGTGGAGAGGAAGTGTTAGGGAGGTACTCACTGCGAACTCTAGTGTACTTCTGCTTTCAGGTATATATTTTGCAGTAGTTTATGGATACGTGTGCACATAAGCTCTCTCTCACAGAAACTGGTGTATATCTAGATTATGGGACTTTGTTGGAAAGTGAACTACCTGAGATGAACTTAGAGTGTACTATAAAAGGAAAGGTCTCACCCGAGTAATGAAGTTGAAGGGTTGTCATTCCACACGTGAAGTCTCTGGATACAGTCTGAGGTGAAGCATGTTGAGGTGGCAATCGTTGCTTTGGTTAGGTTGTGATCAGCGGATGCAATATTATTTGGTTTGGATTGGGAGATGCATACGGGAAAGTGGGCCCTATCCAAGGGTTCCAGGACTGGGGAAGTAGGGGCTCTATAGTGGAGATGTGAGGTTCCTGCTGTCTTAGGGTTCAAAAAGACAATCGATAGTTAATGTTATCATCACATTATTTGTTAATTGGGTTAACTTTGAAAAGTCCCTTTGTTATGGTTTGCTGTACAGTACCCAGTATCTTGTATATAGCTGTGCTATTGGATGCTTCTAATCTACTTGGTCTAGGCTTTTGAGAGAGTCCGCATATCAAATACATAGCCTATATATTAAAAAGATTCAGTTTGTCTTTTGAGAAACTTTGAGACATACAATTGATTTCCCCCTCTCATATTAATTAACTACTGATTTATATGTCTACATTTTGCTAGGAGTGTACATAAACATCATTCCCACCACCAAATGACTGTGACCCATCCCTCCCGCCCACTCCCACCCCCCACTGGCCCAGGAAGCTACATGTCTACCCCTCACCACTGGGTTTTTACTTTGGTGCCCTACTTACAATTTGATCAGGTCCTGCTTTTAGTTTCCCTTTCAGATCTTCTTAGTCAGCTTCTGTTGATGAGTGGGATCATCCCATACTCATCTTTATCTTTCTGACTTAGTTCACTTAACATAATTCCTTCTAGCTCTGTCCAAGATCGGTCAGAGAAGGTGGGTTCATTGTTCTTGATAGCTGCCCTACTAAAGACTTCTAAGTAATGTTCCCTACTTTAATTTTTCTCCTGTGATTTAATGTACTATATAATTCACTGTCACTAGATTTCCTTCACCAAGCACAAGTCTCATGCCCTGTTTTGTCAAGATCACAAGACTTCTTGTTAGACTAATAGCTCATGTGATCAGCCAAACATTTATGCCTAATTCATATTATTTTTTCAACCTTTTCTCATGCCAATGGAAACTTACGTTGTTCAAGTAAGTTAGTCTTTTAAGTTCTACACCACATTCATTTCTTCTTGTATGCTCTTGTCCCCACTCTTCTTTTGAGAACTTATTTCAGATATTGCATTTTCCCTGAGGTTTGCATGCCATAACAGCTCTGTCTTAGCAGGAATATTCTGATTCCAGACCTTTAGTGGTGGACACACCTTATTCATCATCATCTTCCTTCACACCTCAGCCTTCACTGAATATGACTTTCCAGGTGATACAAGACAAAGCAACATGTATATGCAGTTTACTCCTGAGGGATGACTGACACTGGTCACTGGCCAGTCAGGGATACATGACTTCTGTAGTAATCCTGGCACTTTTTTCTCATTTTTGGATGACTTAAACTCCTGGGATGAACCTTCATAATTAGAAACAAGATTGCCTTGATGAACCCGATTGCCTTGTTAGGTGTTGTCCTTAAGGCCGCCTTGTGTCTGTATTGTATGTTACTGGGCTTTTATAACATTCAATGAGGGAATGATCAAGAAATGACAATTAGTACATCTAGCAAGCAGTGATTTTCAGCAAACACTTTTCCAGCAAACACTTCAAAAAGGACTGAGTATGGATGAGCCAATTAGCATTCCTAAGTGGAGATCTTTATTGAAGCTCCTTAGTGCTCTGTACAGAAGGTTTTCCATGGAAAGTCTGTACTAGAGAAATTAAAACTCATGTGCCTTAGATGATCAGGTGGAGTGATTGTGGTTATAGTAAAATGTTCACAGTCTCTTTTTTTACCCTTTGATATCCACCTGCCGGGACTCTCTTTAGTTTGACTGTGTGATTTGATGTGACAAAGACTTAAAAAAAAATACTTAGGTACTTAGGTGGTTGAACTGGTTCCCTTGCATCTGTTGGAAACCTGAACCATTCTGTGAAAGAACCTAGACTAGCCTGCTAGCCCTCCCCATCAGTCAACTCTAGAAGACAAGACACCTAACTGACCAGCAACTGATCACAGAAGCACATATGAGTTCAAGTGCGACCAGCAGAAAAAGAGTACTGAAAGTCAAACTAAATTGATAGTTATTTGTGTTAACACATTTAAAAATTTTAATATGCAAATATATAAACCTTTTATTTTTTATTTTATTTTATTTATTTATTCCCTTTTGTTGCCCTTGTTGTTTTATTGTTGTAGTTATTATTGTTGTTGTCGTTGTTGGATAGGACAGAGAGAAACGGAGAGAGGAGGGGAAGACAGAGAGGAGGAGAGAAAGATAGACACCTGCAGACCTGCTTCACTGCCTGGGAAGCGACTCCCCTGCAGGTGGGGAGCCAGGGTTAGAACCGGGATCCTTATGCCGGTCCTTGTGCTTTGCGCCACCTGCGCTTAGCCCGCTGCCCTACAGCCCAACTCCCGCAAATATATAAACCTTACACATTTATATTAAACCTTAAAATTTTGCAGTTGTTCAGTGCACAGCAATAGAAAACTGATTACATTTGTATAGGCTATTCATTGCTTAAACTTGGAGAAGAAATCCACAGGGTAGTGAGCATTTGGTCGTTATTCTTGAAAGATATTTAAACAGCAGAGTGCTATTACCTTCAATAGAAATAAGGAAGCAGGGAGTCAGGCGGCAGCGCAGCGGGTTAAGCACAGGTGGCGCAAAGCAAAAGGACCTGCATAAGGATCCTGGTTCAAGCCCCCAGTTCCCCACCTGTAGGGAAGTTGCTTCACAGGTGGTGAAGCAGGTCTGCAGGTGTCTTTCTCTCCCCGTCTCTGTCTGCCCCTCCTCTCTCCATTTCTCTCTGTCCTATCCAACAACGACATCAATAACAACTACAATAATAACTATAACAACAATGAAAAATAACAAGGGCAACAAAAGGGAAAATAAATAAATAAAAATTAAAAAAAAGAAATAGGGAAGCAAAAATAAAAACCTAAAAATAAATAAAAAGGCTGATGACTCTCAGTTTTGGGAAATAAGAAAATGAACCCCATTTTATTTTTTAAAATATTATTAATGAGGGTTGAGGGGAGAAGGAGAGTGAACCAAAGCACTACTGTGGCACATATAATGCCAGGAATTAAACTCAGGACCTCATGCTTGAGAGTCCAACACTTTATTCACTATGTCACCTTGAGGGTCACTAGAGTCCGCTTCCGTTATTTTGGATCGGTCCAAGTCAATGTCAGCCAGGATTCTAAAGGGTTTTAAGAGGGTAAGCAAAATAGCTCACTTAAATAGTATGTCGCTCTGCCATATGATTGACCAGGCTTGAGCCTGGCCCCCATCACATTGAAGCTATAGTCCTGTTTCCCTCCCTCTCTCTGCTTCTCTGTCTTTATCTAAAAATTAAATAACTTAATATAAAAAATATAATAAAGTTGTGGGGGCCAGGTGGTGGCTCACTTGGTTAAGTGCTCACATTGCAGTGCACAAAGACCCAGGTTCAAGCCCCCAGTCCCCACATGCTGGGGGAAAGCTTCCCAAGTGGTGAGTACATGTCTTTCTCCCTTTCTGTCCCTTCCACCCCTCTCAATTTTCTCTGTCTCTACTCAATAATAAATAAAATTTAAAGAGATAGCGAAGTGACTAGAATATAAAAGTAAAGTATTGTAAGATTGGAGCCAGGGATCTGTATGTCAGGTATAGTTGAAGTGATACATGATAAGAAAATAATTCAAAGAAAGAAAAGAATATGGTATTGCACATGGAATTCAATGGGATTCCTTCTTTTGGCACTTGTTAGAGTGAAAGGAGTTAGAGAAGGAGGGTCAAGGAAGAGGAGGCACAGGATCTTACAGTGGAAGCTCAGAGCTACAGGAAAGATCACCGGAGCCAGATACCAAAAAGGACAAACATAACAGTAATGATTATGAATACCTAGAATGTAATTTATAACTTACAAATCCTATTTATGTACATACCATTTCAATAAAGCAGAATCATCATTATGCTTGTGGATGACAGAACCGGCATAGAGCCATTAAGTGCATTTCAAATATTACTGAGGTCATAGTGTGTGTCACAAGTTCCAAGTGTTTTAAAATGTGTTCTTTTTTTTTTTTAGTATTTATTTATTTATTTTCCCTTTTGTTGCCCTTGTTTTTTTTTTTTATTGTTGTTGTAGTTATTATTTATGTCGTCATTGGTGGAGAGGACAGAGAGAAATGGAGAAAGGAGGGGAAGACAGAGAGGGGGAGAGAAAAACAGACACCTGCAGACCTGCTTCACTGCCTGTGAAGTGACTCCCCTGCAGGTGGGGAGCTGGGGGCTCGAACCGGGATCCTTACGCTGGTCCTTGCGCTTTGTGCCACCTGCGCTTAACCCACTGCACCAGCGCCCAACTCCCGTTAAAATGTGTTCTATTTATCTACAAGAAATCAGAAATATAGTTGAGCAAGATTGTGTGGAGATAATACATAGGATATGGAAAGTAAGGAGCAGAACTGGAAGGAGAATGCTTTGAAAGGAATTTGAGGGGAAAGTAGATTTGAAAGATGATAAGCAACAAAGGCAACAAAAGGGAAAAAATTTAAAAAATTAAAAAACAAATAAATAAAAAGAACCCAAATCATCCAAGCCTACTACATTCATCATATCTAGCTATTCACAGGAGACACTGTCACTGCTCCCAAATCTCTCACCTGAATTCCTCCTCTCAGCATCATTACTCAGTTACTTTCTCAAGGTAGCCCCACGAGATAACTTTATTCATTGGTGCTCAATGAACAAATGGATGAGTGAATGGATAGGTATCCAGCTGGTCTCTGATTCCAGGCTTGGTCCCCTTTACCCCATTAGTCAGCACACTGCCACCCTAATGATCTTGCTAAAGCCCTGTTTACCTGTTTAAAGTCTTTCATGGTCCCTTGCTCCTGGAAAATCAAGTGCAAACTACCTAGCTTAGAATATAAGTCCTTCAGTGACTCACTTCATGCATGCTGTCCCTTTTCAGGTCTTGCATCTCAAACAAAACTCCAGTCTAATCATATTTATTTCTCAGTGAATGATTACCTGAGATGCTTTACACTATACCTTGCCTGAATTTACACTGTACCTCTGCCTGGAACACTGTCTGCTCCATTCTGTGCCCACCTCATAAATGTCAGTGTAAACAAATCCTCCTCTATGACACCTTCATGACCTCCAAAATTGAGGTATCAATTTCTTTTATGTGCCTTCACCTTATCTAGCTCTATTATAGCAGCTGAGCAGCATTTATTTGTTGACAGGTGATTTCACCCTTGGAAAGCAGGAATATATATATATATATATATATATCTTCACAACCAGAATCAACTATGCTATTAGGTGTCTGAAAATTGATATTCAGAGGGCTTAAAATCAAAAGCCCTTTTTTCTCTTTCCCCACTTCCCAGATTGTCGTAGGTATAAGCTTATCTCAGTTGTTTTCTTTGTAAATCAAAAGTATAATTATAGGGGCCACCTGGTTAAGCACGTGTTACAAGGTGCAAGGACTTGGGTTCAAGCCCTGGTCCCCACTTGTAGGGGAAAAGCTTCACAAGTGGTGAAGCATGGCTGTAGGTGTCTTTCTGATTCTTTCTTCTTCTCTCTGTCCTACTAAACAAAATAAAATTTAAAAAAGGAGTATAATTATAACTCTGAGTTTTTCAGATTGCCTTGTGAAACACACAAAGAGCCATACATTACTACTCTCTGCATCTGGAAACTCCCTTAAGCCCTATGTTCAATGCCTGGAGGGTGCAGCAGCACCTGTATTTTCCCCTGTGCAGGGGCTATTGGGAAAGAAATAGCTTTGTTTCTCTCATGGGTGTGCTCTACTGCCTATTTGCATCTGTGTTTAGAAGGGCAGATTTTGTTGAGCATCCTACCCACAACACCATGCCTATTTCCCCTTTGCTTTGGAGGCTTCTGTTGCTGTTTACCTGGGATATTTCCAGGTGGGTCTCCTTATATTGTACATTCAGTCCATTATCTGAACCGTAATCCAGTGAGCTTTCAGTCATCATGATCTAAAATTTTCCAGCACAATGCCCCTAGAAAAATCATTCCTTGGGAGCCGGGCTGTAGCGCAGCGGGTTAAGCGCAGGTGGCGCAGCCGGGCTGTAGCGCAGCGGGTTAAGCGCAAAGACTGGCATGACGATCCCGGTTCGAGCCCCCGGCTCCCCACCTGCAGGGGAGTCACTTCACAGGCGGTGAAGTAGATCTGCAGGTGTCTGTCTTTCTCTCCTCCTCTCTGTCGTCCCCTCCTCTCTCCATTTCTCTCTGTCCTATCCAACAACGACGACATCAACTACAACAACAACAACAACAAAAAGTCAACAAGGGCAACAAAAGGGAAGATAAATAAATAAAATTACAAAAAAAATTAATAAAAAAAAAATCATTCCTTAAAGTTTTCCATCCTCTAGGTTTCCCAAGAAACCAATAGGCTAGCTTTGATGTAATCTACATATTTTAGTGTCTCTTTAGGAGGAAGTGCTGACTCTTCACTTTAATCATTAGCCAACTTTTTAAATGGGAGATGGAGCCAAAATTAAGGACACTAGGAACAACAACATCAATAACAACAATAATAACTACAATAATAAAACAAGGGCGACAAAGGGAATAAATAAATAAATATTTAAAAAAAAAGAACACTAGGGTAGATAAGTGTCAACAACCACTGTCCATCCAACTTCACCTATGCACTAAGTGCCAAAGGCAGTGCAGCCTGGATAATTTGTCAAGAGCCCAGTTCTTTCACCCAGTCTAGTATAGAAGTGTGCTTCATAGAGGTGCAAATGCCTTTTCCATGGTTATGGACTGACATCACCATGAGCCAAGTTTTAAAAGTCAGAAAATGCCTAAGTATTGAAACTTGCTGAGGAAGCTGAGTCAAGGCTCCAAACACTGAAATGACCTTTCAGTTTCAGTTTTGCAATTAATTTTTCCATATCCTGTCAATTATTACAGAAGTGTTACGACAATTGAACTATTGGCTATTTAACAAGCCACAGAACTTCTGGCAGAAACAAAAGGTTGATGTGAAGAGGTGGGGAGATTGGGGTCCTGGTGTATATGGTGGAAAAGGACCTAGGCTAGGGGTGAGAGTGTTCTGCAGCACCTGTCATGGTGAGATGAGAAATTTTACTCTGTGTCAACAACTATACTATAAATCATTTATCCCCCAATAAAAAATGTAAAGGGTTGCTGTTAAATATTGCTTTACAGGAAACACTCCATTTATTTTCTAGCACTCTGAAATACTTTGTATAATGGTTCTTCTTGTAGGCCAGCAGAGCAAGGGAAAGCATTGTTGTGAGAAATTTAACTGCGTTGCAGTTGCCAAATATTTAATACTTTAAAGAGGAAGTTCTAAAATTTAATAGTTGATTTTATTATTACTCTTTGGATCTAATTAACTAGGGATGCACTTTAAACTGCTGTATTCTGGCTATTGAAATGGATTTTATGGTTTGCACTGGGGAAAAAGATTCTGTCAGACCATGGGCTTTTCCCTTGGTGCACATTATTAGAGTCTTTTTAGAGACAAGCAAGCAATTTTGCTGTCACAGGTCTTGTTCAAATAGAGTATGTTTATCTATGCAATACCTTTGGGAAAGGGTGTCAAAAGAGGATGACTAGTTACAGCTGATGTAGCTCCTGTATACATGTTATAAATAAACAATATAGTAATTGAACACATATATTTCATATTTTATGTGACTGATAAAATGTTTTATCATTAAGTCAAACAAACATATGTGTACCATCCAAGTTGAGTTTAGGATGACTTCTCACTTCTAATACAAATGAGGTCCTACAGAGCATTCTGTGCAGAAACTAAACAGCTGTTCAGGGCTTGGGGGAAAGCAGGTCTTTAGAGATTGAACACTAACTCCTTACAAGATTGTCAGCTTATTCCTGGTCATTTTACCAAATATATAAAAACACCACATGTACTACAAAGAAAGTTAAATACTTCTCATTTTATTGTGAGGGTTAATGGTTTACCCTATAGTTGTTGACATATGGGTACAATTTTTCATCTCCCTATGAAAAGTCCCTGTAGAAAACTCTCACTTTCTGAGTGTTTAACATGTATGTTTTATTTCCAATAACATTCTCATCTGTTTGCTCTATCAAATAGAAATTTCCATTCACTTACTTATTTTTGTAAATGTATATTTTTTAAAAAAACAGAAAAGATACAAAGAAGGTATTTTTCTAACTTTTCAAAAAAAGTTTACAAAACAATGTGCTTCATTTAAAACAATTTACAATCTGGTAAAGTTGATAAAGGTAGTCTTATCACAAATCAGAAAAGCTATGCAGGAAGACGTTCAGTAGCAAAGTCAGAACTGAGGTATCAGTTTCCTTATAGATAAAGTATGAATAGTGAGATCTCCTTTATAGAATTCAGCGGGGAAGCAATTACAGAAGCCAGACCTTCCACCTTCTGCAACCCACAATGACCCTGGGTCCATGCTCCCAGAGGGATAGAGAATGGGAAAGCTATCAGGGGAGGGGGTGGGATATGGAGATTGGGCGGTGGGAATTGTGCGGAGTTGTACCCCTCCTACCCTATGGTTTTGTTAATTTATCCTTTCTTAAATAAAAAATAAATTAAAAAAAGAATTTGAGGGCTAAATAGAATAAGGCTACATGTGTTTCTTTTTTTTATTTATTAATGATTTATTCATTTATTAACTAGTTAGAAAACCAGAGCATCACTCTGGCACATGTAATACTGGGACTTTAACTTGGGGCCTCATGCTTAAAAGTCCAATGCTACAGGCACTGTACCACCTCCAAGGCCTCAGCAATATACATTTCTTCATGCAGTGCTTGGTATGATATTAAAGATGAGTCCTATAATTGAGTATATGGGATGGACTATGTTGTATTTACTGATGACTTTCATATTGGGTATAGGTTCCCCAGGGCTGATGTTCAGTCTTCACATTTTGCCATGAAGTTATAAAGAATAGGGACTAGTCTTTCTTGCCATTATTTGGATTTGTAAGCATGATGGTTTACTAATTAGTTTCACTGAATTCTTCCAACTTATAAATTCTTCCAACTCCTTCAAATGGTATAGCTCTTAGAAGATTTTAAAGAAAACATTCACATTATAAATTACACTCTCACTCTGGTTTTATTAGAAGTTTAGTTTCTTTTATAAAGTACCTTGTTTCTGGGGTTCTTTTTCACCTACTGAGACCTAGAGAGCTCCTTGACTTGGAATAGTATACTTACTAGAGATTTATCAGCCACTTGCTATGAGACCAGGTTTAATTTAATTCCTAAACAGCCTTGTGAGTTAGCTCTTAACATTTGTATTTTTTAAGGTGAAGAAATGGAAGCTTATGGAAGTTAATTTACTTACCTGGGATTTTATAAAGCTAAAAACTGACATAGACAGAAATGATGTTTATCTCATTTTTTTCATAAACCCATTTATAGAATACTTGCTATGTACTTGCTATGTCACAGGCATTTACTGGGGTAGGTGACTATACACCATGGAAGAGACAGATATGGGTGAAAGCAAACAGTTAAATGAGTACTTGCAAGTGTGAGGATGCTGTAGAGACACAGAGGAGATTGGGAACATGGGATGGGGTATCTATAACTGAAGGCTTTGGTGAGGAATATCATTGAGATCTAAAGATCTAAGTAAAAGTATGTTGGAAAGGTGGTCATTAGCTGGGGGAGAGGCTGTCCTAGGCAGATGGAATAACATGTTCAAAAAATGTAAGGAAAACGTACATTGTATGTCTTCAAGGAACTAAAAAACATCTGTTGTGCCTGGATTTTAAAGACCAAGGAGGACTGGCATAAGGTGAGGGTGTTGAGTAAAGCTAGGGACCAAATTACAGAGGACCTAGTAGGCTTTGTTAGGGATATGGACTCTATCCTACTCTCAATAAGAAGTCATCAGAGGACTTTAAACTAGGAAATTATTTAATCATATTTGATTTTTTAAAGATGATGCTGGCTACTTCTAGAGAATGAGGTTGGAAAGTGGACAGCTAAGGAAGCAGAAAAATAATAAAGCTTAGACTGGTAGACTATTGCAATAAATGAAAATAATAGTTTAGAGCAGAGTAGTAGCAGAGGGGTTTGAGAAAATTGAATGGATTCCACAGTTATTTAAGAAGTAGATATGGGGTTGGAAGGTAGCCACAGCGGGTTAAGTGCACATGGCCCAAAGCGCAAGGACCAGCGAAAGAATCCCTGTTCGAGCCCCCGACCTGCTGGGGGGTCGCTTCATAGGTGGTGAAGCAGGTCTGTAGGTGCCTGTCTTTCTCCCTCTCTGTCTCCCCTTCACTCTTGATTTCTCTCTTCCTATCCAGCAACAGCAGCAATGACAACAATAATAGTAAAGACAACAAGGGTAACAACAAAGGCAACAAAATGGGGAAAATGTACTCCAGGAGCAGTGGATTTGTGGTACAGGCACATCTCCAGCAATAACCCTGGAGACAAAAAAAAAAAAGTAGATATATAGGGGATCCATGAGGTAGCGTATTGGATTAAGTGCACATGGTGGAAAGTACAAGGACTGGCTTAAGGATTCCAGTTCCAGTCCCTGGCTCCCCACCTGCAGGGGGTTGCTTCACAAGTGATAAAGCAGGTTTGCAGGTGTCTATCTTTGTCTTCCCTTCCTCTCTAAGTTTCTCTCTGTCCTATCCAACAATAATAACAACAACAACAAGGGCAACAAAAATGGTAAAAATGGCCTCCAGGAGTAGTGGATTTGCAATGCAGGCACCAAGCCCCAGTAATAACCCTGGAGGCAAAGAAGAAGAAAGAGAAGACTTTTTAATTGAATCATTCAGAATGTTCAAATTGCAAGTAGAGACTGGCTTAAAAAATAGAGGGAATTTATTGGTTTCTGTAAGTCCAATATGTGGAGCTAAGACTGTTTCAGGCAAAGTCAGTGATATCTCCAGGGAACTCGTTTTTGTTTGGTTCCTTTACACCAGAGCCATATAGTCTTTCTACATGAGTACTAACCTCATGTTCATAAGGTAGCTAGCTGTAGGCAGCTCCAAGGCTACATCTTTCTCCCTTTGCATCCTCTTTGAAAAAGAGAGTATTTCTATACCAGAATTCCGAGGAATTGTGCAAGTCTTACTCTAATTAGAGCTACTTAAGTCCCATGCTTATTTCTGAACCAGTTACTGGGGATAGGAAGATGGACTGCTCTGATCTAGAGTTCCTAGAGCTATAAGGTGCGATCTCCTAAAACCAAATGGTTTGCCAAATGAAACTGGAGACAACTGAAACAGAAAAAGGGAGAAATATATTTTGGGAATCAGTAAAGACCTTCAGTCAATGTTGGATATTAGAGTTTAAGAAGATATGAGTCATAGGGGTCCAGCAGTGGCATACCAGTTGAGCACACATATTACTATGTACAAGGACTTAGGCTTGAGCCTACCCAGTGAAGCAGGTCTGCAAGTGTTTCTCTTTCTACTTCAGTGCCCCTCTTCCCTTCTCAATTTTTCTTTGTTCTATCAAATAGAAAGGGATAAGAAGGGCAGGGGAGATAGTATAATGCTTACGCAAACAGACTCTCATGCCTGAGACTCTGAGGCCCCAGGTTTAATCCCCCGCACTGCAGTAAGTCAGAGCTGAGCAGTGTTCTGGTAAAAACAAAAGCAAATAAGCAAACTAAAAAGCCACCAGGGGGACCCAGTGGTGGCACACCTGGTTGAGAGCACACATTACAATGCACAAGGAGCCAGGTTCAAGCCCCCAGTCCCCACCTGCAGGGGGAAAGCTTCATGAGTGGTGAAGCAGGGCTGCAGGCATCTCTCTGTCTCTCTCCCTCTCTACCACCCCTTCCTTCTCGATTTCTGGCAGTTTCTATCCAATAAATAAAGGTTTTTAAAAATTTTTTTAAAAAAGCTAACAGGACAGATATATTGGTTTTACAGATATCAAGTCCCATCAATAACCCTAGTGGTAATAAAAAATAAAAAATTAAAATTAGAAAAAGAAGATATGGGTCCAGGATGCACTTCAACAGTGGTTTTGCTTGTTGAAGTGGGGAGGAAAAGAAGCAGTTCTGTGGATGAAGATGAAGTCAACTGTGTCTGCATGGGGAGACATCAACCAGGGAGATGCAAGGGCCCATCCTTTATCTCAAAACACAGGTCTTACCTGAAGACAGATTAGTATGTTGTTGATTTTCCTGGCTCAGAAACTTGTGCTCTGAATCAAAAGGCTTATCTTATGTTGTTTATGGAGTCTGTTCAATTGCCACAGCAACTCTTAGTAGCCAGGGACCTTGAGTCACATTATGGTTTCAGAAAGAGAGGTTACATAAATATAAAGAGATAGATCCAATATATGTATATATATATATATTCTTTCAGTGCTCACAATTATTGCTTTCATAGCTATAACTTTATAGCTATGAAAGCTGAGGCACAGAAAGATTACATCTAGCTCATAGATCTAGTGAAGAATTGTAACAGAATTTTATTTTTTTATTTTAAAATATTTATTTATTTTCCCTGTTGTTGCCCTTGTTTTTTTAATTGTTGTCATAGTTATTATTGTTGTTGTTATTGATGTTGTCATTGTTAGGACAGAGAGAAATGGAGAGAGGAGGGGAAGACAGAGAGGGGAAGAGAAAGACAACTGCAGACCTGTGAAGTGACTTCCCTGCAGGTGGGTATAACAGAATTTTTAATCAAGGAAGTCTGACTTCTATTTGTGAAAATTATAGTGGTTATTAGAGGGCAGGCAGGCCAAAAAACTTTGGTGGTCGGTGTGGTAAGTTGTATATGCATAGATCAGAGTGAAACTATATCTCTGAAAACAAATAATTCTGTAAGCCAATGCTTAAATAACTAACAATATATTTTTGAAAGAGAAAGTCTGACTTCAAAATGCTTATTCTGCCTCTATTTTTTTAGTTACAAAGGCTTCAACACTCCAGGATGAATTTTTCAGTGTGAGACAGAGGGACAGAATATAGCCCCAGTGTCTTGGGGACCAGGACTTAAACCTGGGTCATGTATATAGCAGAAAATTCCCCGGTAAGTTACACTGTCTTACAGACTATTTGTATCTTTCCCTAGTGGGGTAGTTCTCTGGAGAGGTGGGGTTCCAGGACATTGGTGAGGTTGTCTGCCCAGAAAAGTCAGGTTGGCATCATAGTAGTATCAACTACTTGGTGGCTTAAAATCAGCATTGAAATATAAAGCAGATTTTTTAATAACAAATTTTTTAATAACCAGAAACCTAAAGGTAAGAATATAGCAGATGAAATTTGGGGTCTTCATGTTGGAAGAAGCAAGCAAGTCTATTTTAGATATATTCCAAGGGGCCCATGACTTTATTACTTTTTGCCTGAGCCTGACAGCTACATGCAGGTGGGCTAGAAGACTTGTCTGGGAAGATGGTGTCAGAGTTGAGAATAGGACTAGAAAGCTGGATCAAGGAAGAGAGAAGCTCCCAAACATAGGAAAAGTATATAAATACCACTAACTGTAAACTACAGCCTTTATTCTTAATCTCAACATATACTGTTCTGCTCTCAGTGATGGGAACAGGAAAGAAGCACTAAGATAGTCAGCTTCTTATACAAAGCAGAATGGTTGATCTCACTGATTAATTTTCAGTTCCCCCAGAAATACTGATTTTTGGATCTCAACAGTTTTTTGAGGAGACACAGTCCTAGAAGTGAGCATTCTTGTTTTTTTGTTTGTTTGTTTTCTTTTTTGTCATTTTGTACCCTATCGTGACAGGTAGGCAAAGAAACCATCCATGATGGTCAAAGACATGAAACAGTTGAGCAAACCAAATAACAAAAGGCTACCATGAGTGATCGGAATTTCATAGGGCTCTGGTCCTTCAGAACTTTCTCTTGCTTTTTCCTTGCAAATTTTTATTCTTTTAAAAACACTTTTGACAGCATAACTGAAGTGAGAAAGACTAAGGCTGTGTTCTCATTTTCCCTGTGCAAAATAGAAATTATAGTTTCATACAGGTATTTTGTATTATGTGTCTCCTTGTTTCCATTAGTATAATTAATTAAAAGCTAAGGATAAATCTTTATTTTTTTTCCTGTTGAAACATAATACCCACAAAATTTCCCTCCTACCAATGAATGATATAAATAAGTCCAGAGAAAACAACCCCACATTTGCTTATTGAACAAGCAAACTGCTGAACTATCCACATTATTTAGTAAGAGGACTTTTTTTTTTTCTTCCTGAATCAGATGTTAATCATAATGGTCAAAATAATCCTTGGTAGTTTCTTTAAGCTTGCTCATTATCATTCAATATGTTCAACAGAATTATTAAATTCAAAATAATATGGTGCACCTGGTTGAGATGATAGTGAGATATTTGGCTTCCTGTCTCTTCGTTAAGGATGAATTCAGCCCAAGGGTGTACTACGAACTTGGCAAATAGCATTTTAATAGTGAGAGAATATTGCCTGTTGGGTAGTTGGAGTTGATGATTAAATTTAAGTGTGTACTGTCCACATAAAACAAATAATGCTCTTTTTAAAAAATTTTACTGTGAACATTCATCACTGGTGCCAAAGATGCACAGTTGCTAATTATTGTGTTTTTAACTTGTAATATACTGTAAATTTTGTATAATACTACTGTGACCTTATACAGAATAGAAAAGATGACAGGAGGCCTATAATTATTGTATGGGAAAGAAATGCCTATAATTATCTACTATTTTTAGGACCAGTGTGCATGGCCTCTTAATTTACATAAGCTTTAGACATTCACACATTTTCTGCCGTTGCTTGTGGATGATAAATTTTCCTCAAATGAAATCAGAAGACATACTGTTAGATGAGGAGTTAGCCAACTGGGAGCTTGATTACAATGAGCAACACAAGCTTTGGTGCCAGCTTTAAAAAGGGGGGAAGCATTTATTTGGATGGAATTTGTTTAAGGCAAGATTCAAAACATTAAAAAAAACACCACATCACTATATTGGAGCTTGATAACGTGTGATTATTTTTTAGAGAATTGGTTAAATTATCTTGTGGAAAAGCATTAACCTAACAAAGAGAAAACCTCTAGGATATTTATCACATGGAGGGTGATTATGACAGCATGTTCTTATTAGAGATGAATATTTTGTGCTCATTAAGGTTACCCCCTTGAGTGCTCAAGGATGCAAAGTACATTGCAGTAAAGTACTGGGGTTCTATTGTCCTGTGAGTGCTTGCTTGGATCTATGTTGGAGAGGGGGGAGAAGGGAGGGTTCCAAATTAAGGAGCCTCTTTAAATGACCCAGCCCAGTCAGGTCCTATACAGAGCCTCTGGGTAAATGGAAGAGATTGAGTGGTTTTTAATTCGAATACTCCTGGGATTAATCTGCAAGAATTGAGAGTGCAATCAGGAATGCTCTGGTGCCCTGACAAGAGGCAGCAGGCGGAAAAGGCACAGATGGACTTGGGTCCTTTGAAGAAGCATATAGGTGAACCCCACTTGGTGGGATTTCAACATATAAGATTCTAGGCTGAAACTAGAAGTAAGATCAAGTTGCTTTAAAAAGGAATTGTTTATTGTAAAAGTAATTGAAAGTTATATTCCTTTCCCAAGTTGCAAGGTTTCTTGAAACACACAATATGACTATTTTTTGTTTTATTTTCTTTTAAAGAAAGTCATGATTGGTTTTCCTAGCTCACTAGAAATTACACATATACAATTACAAATTGTTAATATGCTGCCTGGGATAGAAACAGGGGCTCTGCATGGGAGGTATTTAAGGCATGTACTCTGTCAGACCCTCTCAGACTCTGCAATTACAATTTAAAAGGTTTCATACAACTATCAATAATATCCTAAGAAGTCTATCATTCTGCCCCAACCCCTTCTCCTTCATATTTTTAAATCTAAGGCATGACAGTAAAGCAAGTTAAAAATTTTTTTCTGGTTCATTTTATGGTTCTTAATGATTGTGCACCAGGTAATTCTAACTGATCAGCGGTTAGCAAGATGTTCAGATATACATCATGTCTGAGGGCCATACACAGCTGGACCAGTCAATTTATAGTTTCTACAATATGTATAAAAGAGAGTTTTAAAGAAACATAATCACACTAGGTATTATTGTTACAATAATACAATACAAAAATACAATACAATTCCTTATCAGTATCCACTATAAATCAGAAATCATATTTCTCTGATTGTCTTATATGTTTTTCTTGTTTTCAGTTTATTTGTATTTTTTCAGTTTGCTTGAATTGGGATTCAAAGAAGGTTCAGCTATGACATGGGAGGTATTTATCTTGAGTCTTAATTTATAGGATTTGGGGTGGGGGGCTGGGCAGTAGTGTAGCAGGTTAATCGCAGGTGGTGCAAAGAGCAAGGACCGGTGGTGTAAGGATTCCGGTTCAAGCCCCTGGCTCCCCACCTGCAGGGGAGTGGCTTAACAGGCAGTGAAGCAGGTCTGCAGGTTTTTATCTTTCTCTCCCCCTCTCTGTCTTCCCCTCCTCTCTCCATTTCTCTCTGTCCTATCTAAATACGGTGACATCAATAACAACAACAATAATAACTTCAACAATAAAACAGGGGCAACAAAAGGGAAAATAAATAAATATATACAAAAATTTAAAACAATATTTAAACATAAAAAATTTATAGAATTTTCTTTCTACCTGTTTTCTTTTTTTTACTCTTGCAATTTGTTAATGCCCGTAGAGTTTTCTACATCCTGGATATTAGCAACTGCATTTTTGTGGCATTATTTACCATATATCTTTGTCTTCTGTATTACCTGTGGGTCCCCAGCTATATTGGAAACCTCTATTAAACTCAGATTGGGATTTTTAGCAAAATTAATTTACAAGTGATATTGTATTCTATCAGGAGGCACATAACGCTTCTTTTTGTGATATTAGAACTGTTGAATATCATAGTTTAAGTTCATCATTTTATTCAGAATTACAATGGTGACTGTAGTTCTATCATTTGGTGATAAGTCTCTTTCTTATTCTTGATCTCTTTCTTTTTTCCTTTCTTTTCCTTTCTCATATCAGAGCTTTACTAGAGCTTCACCACCTGCAGTCTGAGTGATGCCACCATTCCCATTTACTTCCTCTCTTCTCTCTCCCTCTTTCTTTCTCTCTTTCTTTTTTCCAGATAGAGGGTGAGGACAGAGAAAGAAAAACGCTATAGCAGAGATCCATTCTTACAAAGTTTCTCTTTGTGTGGTGTTTCTGCTCCTATGTGATGACTGGGAGCTCAAGTCCAGTTCCTTCTGCATGGTGAAGCCTGCATTCGGCTGGGTGATTAGCTCCAGGCCCTTGATAGTGCTATCATTTCTCTCCCCATCTTCAGCTAGACTACTTCTTTAGTAAGTAATTTGCCTTCAAGGGGCAGGGGAGATAGCATAATGGTTATGCAAAAAGACTCTCATGCCTGAGGCTATGAGGTCCCAGGTTCAACCCCCTGCATCACCATTGGCCAGAGCTGAGTAGTACTCTGAAAAAAAAAAATCTTTAAAATTTTTTTTTTTTTAGCGGGGCCTGGCAGTGGTGCACCTGGTTAGGCACACACATTACAGTGCACAAGGACCTAGGTTCAAGCCCCTGCTCCCCACCTGCAGGGGGAATGTTTCACAAGTGGTAAAGCAGGGCTCCAGGTGTCTCTTTGTCTCTCTCCCTCTCTACACTCTTCCCTATAACTCTCTCTACCAAATAAATAAATAAATAAATAAATAAAGTTTAATTTTTTAGCTTTCATCAAATATACAGTTATGTGTGAATTAACCAAAATTCAAGTTACAGGTGTTCCTTACTTTATAATAGAATACCTCTGATTTTTGAAGTTATAGAAACTTACCCAGGTTTTCAGTATGCTGCTGGGGTACAGATATTAATTTAGTGAATAGGTCTCTTCCACACACCCAGTCATATATTTTTGTTTTTTCTTCAGGATGATGACTCTCAACCCTCTTTATTATAATTTCTTTCTTTTTAAAAAAAATTACCAGTGACTTAATAATGGTTTACAGTATTTTCAGATGATAGCAGTATAGTTTCAAGGCGCCCCTCAAAGATGACCTCCATAGTTCTCAAAGAAATTTAGAGACAAGTTAGCTGCTTCTTTTTCGTTTCTCCTTTTTTTGCAAGTTCATGTATTTCAGTTCTCTGTATTCCACATATGAGTGAACTTATCCAATAGTTTCCTTTTACTTCCTTCACTAAGCGTAAACACCAAGTTCCATCTATTTTGTCTGCAAGGATACACTATTATCTTTTTAAATTGCAGAGTAGTTTTTCATTGAATATGTATATGCATATGTATATGTATCTCCCATAACTTCTTTATGGGAATTTAGGTTGCTTCCATTCCATGGCTATTGTGAACAATGCAGTTATGAACATAGGGGTACATATGTACCTTTGAACTAGTGTTTTCACAGCCTTTGGATATATGCCTAAGTGATATTGGTGGCTCATAACGTATTTCCATTTTTATTTGTTTAAGGATTCCTCATGCTGTTTTCCATAGGGGCTTCACCACTTTACATTCTCATCCACAGTGTAAGAGTCCCTCCCACCCCCCACATTCTTCTCAGCACTTCCCATCTCCTTTTTTGTTGTTGTGAGCCATTCTCACAGGTGTGAGGTGGTGTCTTACTCGTTTTTTTCTTTTATTTCTCTCATGACAAATGAAATAGAACATTTCTTCATAGGTCTATGGGCTATATGTACATCTTCTTTAGAAAACTCTCAATTCAGATTGTTAACCCAATTTTTATTGGTTTATTTGCTTTTTGGTTATTGAGCTATATAATTTCTTTATAATTATTCGATATCCACGCCTTCTTAGATAACTCGACTTTCCTTAAGCAATACATATTTAACATTGTTACTATCTTTGAAATGGCAATGAGTACTTTACTAAGCCATACTGAAGTTTATATTTATAACTTCTAACCTTTCTCTGAATATAGTAAACTTTGTTGCATTCTTTATTTTTTTTAATTTTTTAAATTTATTTCTGAGAAAGATAGGAGGAGAGAGAAATGTACTGCCAGGGATCGAACTCAGGACCTCATGCTCGAGAGTCCAAAGCTCTATCACTGTGCCACTGTTGGATAGTATGCCAGCTCCCCCTGGCTTCTGCTTAACCAAGCACCGGTATGCCTATATAGGGATTGGTTTGATTCCATTCAAAGTGGTCTATTTACATAAATCACTTTTACATTTACATAAAGCACCACACTCCCTCCAGGGCATTAGTGGTTTAGTGGTAAAATTCTCACCTGCTATGTCCCCTCTCCTTGTCATACCCTGATCCTCTCCTTATCACACCCTGATCTTCCACCAGTCACTTTTCGCTCCACCCTCTCTATGTCACATCCCGTTTCCACCCTACTTGGAGAGTATAAAAACAGTTGCTTTTCTGATTAAAGACACTTGGAAATTGCTTTCCGGCTCCGAGAGTTCCAGAGTGTATCTCCTGCGGCACCAGTTCCTGATCCCTCTCCCACGCAGCAGCCTAGATCAGCTCCAGTTGAGTTCTCTCCAACCCAGAGAGCACTAGCTCGGGAAGAAGCACCCTCAGGCTATCTCGGCATGCCACCTCCCAGACCACACATTCTTTAGTTTTTAAAATCTTCATACACAGTGAAGTGCTTGAAACATAATAAGAATTCAATAAATATATATTGTCTGAAAGACTGAATCAATGAGTGGTGAAACTTTGGGGAAACTGTTCATGCCATGCTATTGTTGGTTGGGCATTGGCAGTGTCTTAGTTAAAACACCCACAGTTCCTGGTCTATAAAATGGCACTTGTCTTGGTATGTTCATAGGTTATTGTCAAGATTACCAGTCCACTGAGGAGCTATGGTTAAGGACTTCAACTAGGTAGCCAAACAAAGACCAGAGTGGTAGATGCCTATTATTTACCTGCTTTGAACCTATCAATTCATTATCTTCAAAAATCACAATGATTCTATTTGCCTTTTAGGGTTATAGTGAGAATTAATATATTCAAAGTAAATCCTCAGTTAAAGTGTTGTGATACTTTTATGTGAAATGGCTTTGGTAAATTAGGGATGCTATGCAAATTTATGATTATTAAAAGTAGTGTTTTCTCCATGACTTGTATATTCTCAGTCTTTGGAGCTGTCTTCCTCTTCTAAGTAGTTTAGAAGTGATTACAAAAATTAATAGCAAAGTCAGCTTAGTACTGTTTGGACTTAACTTGCTGTCTCTGGTCCTGACACTGGCTGAGTGCTGGCTAGAGGAAAGACCCTGGATGAAAGAGAACATTAACACCCACTGTTGAGCCAGTAGGTAGGTGTTAATGTCTCACTGGATTCTTCGCAGCAAAGATACTTAACATCTTCGTGGGATACAAGAACCAGATACCTTTACTTTAAGCCTAATTTGGCAAGTAAAGGGGGGAAAGAACATTTCCAGTTGAGTGGTTGAAAAAGTACAGAAGGCTCTGTGCTGCTAAGACAGAAGGATGTCAGTTATCAAAAAATTAACCATAAATGGAGAAGTGGTCTTCTTTAATTTGGTTGTCTGCAGAGTGAATCTGGGGTGGTGACTGGGAGGCTTTTCCTAACAGACCTCACTCAGTATGATCCAGTCAGAATGTTAGGAAAGTGGTGGCTCTAGGACAGAGTAAAATATATATAAAATCAGAGGCCGGGGAGTAGGGCGGTAGCATAGCGGGTTAAATGCACTTGGCGCAAAGCTCAAGGACCAAGTAAGGATCCCTGTTGGAGCTCCCAGCTCCCCACTTGCAGAGTCCCTTCACAGAGGGTGAAGCAGGTCTGCAGGTGTCTATCTTTCTCTCCCTCTCTCTGTCTTCCCCTCCTCTCTCCATTTCTCCTCCCCCTCTCTGTCTTCCCCTCCTCTCTCCATTTCTCTCTGTCCTATCCAACAATCATGACATCAATAACTATAACTACAACAACAATTTTTAAAAAAAGGGCAACAAAAGGGAAAATAAATAAACAAAAAAATTTAAAAAAAAATTCTTAGTCTGGGAGGGGTAGATAGCATAATGGTTATGCAAACAGGCTTTCATGCCTGAGGCTCCAAAGTCCCAGGTTCAATCCCCTGCACCACCACAAGCCAGAGCTGAGCAGTGCTCTGGTTAAAAAAAAAAAAAAAATTCTTAGTCTGGTAATTCCAATATGCCCTCCATATTGAGTTTCACTCTAATGTTTCCTCTCTTTTGATATTGTATTTATTTATTATTTGGATAGAAATAGAGAGAAGTCAAAGGAAATGTAGGAAATAGAAAAGGGGGGGAGGGAAGGGGAAAATAGGGAAAGATAGCAGATACCTAAAGCACTGTTTCACTGCTTCTGAAGCTTTTTCCCTGCAAGAAGGGACCGGGGGCTTGAACCCAGGTCTTTGTACACTATAACACATGTACTCAACCGAGTGTACCACTGTCCAGCCCCCCGTTTGCCTGTTTGTTTCTTAGACAGAGAGAGAGAGAGAGAGAGAGAGAGAGAGAGAGAGACCGACCAACCAGCACTGAAGCTTCCTTCAGCGCAGTGAGTGCCAGGCTCAAACTTAGGTTATGCACAGGATAAAGCAGCATGCTATCCAAGTGAGTTATTTTACCAACCCAATCTGACTATATTTTTCCTTTGAGTTGGACTTGATTTTTTTTTTCCTTAAACTCTAAGCTACCACACCGATATTCTAATTTTAACTCCTCTTGTCCTGTAGCTACAAACAAGTTACCTTAAGGTTAGCATACAGAGAATATTTTACCTATAATGTTTGCTTTAAATAATATGATCCATGCAGAACATTTAGCATAGTGTCAGCTCACATGTACAAATAACATAAGGGCATTGGGTTGCTCACATTGTGGTAGCAGAAAGATACACTGGGTTGCATACAGTCATTTGGGATTCTGGGCCTACAGAAGGGTGATATTGATGGAAGTGAAAAATAAGTAACGTTTAGGAAGGACAATCAAGGATGAACCTTCAGGAGCAATTGTCCATAGGCTTGGTTAATTAAATCAATAGTAATACCATTGACAGTAGTAGAAAAATAAAGAAGGTAGCTGGCTTGGAAAAAGATAACTAGATGTCCACTCCATCTAGATCTCTAGCCTTGTTTCTGAGAGTTTCATGAAAGGGATGTGGAGACCGAATATTTAATGACTTTGTTCATATTGCACAAAATAGAATGCTCTACAATAACTTGTCTTTCCTTTTCTTTTTGACCAGAATGTCACTAACCTGTGACTCTTGGCAGTACCAGAGATTGAACTTGGATCCTCTCGCTTGCAAGTTCTATGCACTACCACTAATCTATTTTCCTTGCCTCAATTTCTGAATTTCTATTCAGAAAACATGCTATTGCTTTCATTTCTTCAATACTAGTGATGATCACAGAAAAAAAAATGGAAAAAAAGACTCCTTACTACTCTGATTTCTAAGAAAAGTGTTCCTTAAAGATGCTGTGACACATTTAACCACACCCCTAGTTGAAGGGTCTTTGTATTCACAACAGAACCTGGACTCCAAGTTGCTAGAGGCCAGAAGGATGAAAAAGGTTTTACTCAAACTCATGGCTGTAGTTTTTGTAATAGCTTTCACTCAAATGAGTATTCACTTGTGCTGGAATAATTCCAAACACTAACACCAAGGACGACTCTCATAGCTTATTAGCTTTAACAATTGCCAACCAAACAAAATAGCAAACTTCTCATGTAAAATGATTTAGTGCAGTACAACTAGGATAAGTAATGAAAGCATTTGTTTATGCCTACTTAGTACATTCCTCATAGGTAAAAAGGGGAAGGAAACATCATTCTAAGCCTAAGGAGGCAGCCCGTGCAGGCTCATCAAAAATATGCATTTTCTTTTGTAGTTAAAGAGTGTGAGTTTGCTCTGTTTCACCTCCTGGCCTGAGCTCCTCTGATCTCCATGTAATTTAAATGAGAAAGTCATTCTAAGGAATCATCACATTTCAAAGAAGTGACCCTCTTTGGATGTTGAAAGGATCCCCAGTGTTTGAGTTCACTCGGGGTGAGGTAGTGTCATGGAGTTCTTACAGATGTCACCCAGAGAAAAAGACCTAGGAAAGTCTAAACAGTTATTTACCTTGTCTTTTTGCTTGTTGTGCAAATGGGCCTCAGCTTTGGAAAGGAAACAAGCACATTTCTAGCTCAAAGTCAAAATTCAACACTGCTATCAGTCAAAAACCTGACATAAACAGTAGTATGTATTAACTCTTGGAGTAGCCTGACTTCGTCAACTTTGTGGCTAAGACATCAACAGCATTCTCTAAACTGACCCCAAACTATGTAATTGGACTCAGCTTCAAGGAATAGCTTGGTTAAGGTACTACTCCTACTCCCAGTTCTTTCTCCTAAGCAATTGGTTTCTTCAAGTTCCTCCACTTACCTTTGCCTCCCACAGCTTCTCCCCCCCCCCCGCCCCACCCCCCCCCACCCCCCGGCCTGAAAGAAACTGCTGGTTCTCCTAGAAACAGAATCAGTCAGGCAATCATGCTAGTCACAATTTCCTATTTAAGGCTGCATCCAGACATAAATTCCTAAGCCCTCTGGAATAAAAAATTATATATATATATATATTTCATGAAGCTTCCCTGCCCTCTGCAGGTGGTGAACAGGGACTTGAACCTAGGTCCTTGAGCACTATAATATGTGTGCTCAACCTGGCCTCTGATTTTTTTTAATATTTATTTATTCCCTTTTGTTGCCATTGTTGTTTTTATTGTTGCTGTTGTTGTTGTTATTGATGTCGTTGTTTTTGGATAGGACGGGAGAGAAAGACACTTGCAGACCTGCTTCACTGCCTGTGAAGTGACTCCCCTGCACTCAAACCGGGATTCTTATGCCCGTCCTTGCACTTCAAGCCACGTGTGTTTAACCTGCTTCGCCTGACTCCGCAGACTAAGACTTTTTTAAACAATGATGACTAACATGCTAAGGAAATATCCTGATGGAAAAATAGATAATGTATAAGAGCAGATAACTTAAAGAAAGAGATAGTCTAGGGGAAAAAAAGTAAAAAGAAGTTTTAGACATTAAAAACACTTATGTGTTTTTGTGAACATTTTGTAACAATTTTTTATTAGTGATTTAATAATGATTGACAAGATTGTGGCATAAGAGGGATACAATTCCATATAATTCAATTCCCATCCCCTCCATTGGAAGGCTCTCTATTCTTTATCCCCCTGGGAGTATGGAGCAAAGACCTTTATGGGGAGCAGAAGGTGGGAGGTCTGGCTTCTGTAATTGCTTCTCCACTGAACATGGTCACTGACATGTCAGTCCACACTCCCAGCCTATTTCTATCTTTCCCTGATGGGACTCATCTCTGGGAAGGTGAGGTTCCAGGACACATTGGTGAGGTCATCTGCCCAGGGAAGTCAAGTTGGCGTCATGGTAGTATCTCTAACTGTAACAGAAAAAACTTTTAAGTGTCTTATGGGTCACCAGTAGATATCACAGCTGAGAGAAGAATCTCTGAGTTTGAAGATATGTCATTAGAAACTTTCAAAACTGAAAAGCATAGAAAAAAGAGACTCAAACAGAGGGAACAGAATACTTAAATACTGACAAAGCTACAAAAGTCATATTGAGAGAACTATAAGAAGAGTGAACAAGATCAATAATTCAAGTAAAAGTGCCTGAGAATTTCAACTTAATGTTAGACATTAAACTATACATCCCAGATACTAGGTGGACACCAGACAGAATATTTGTAAAACAAAGAAACAATAATAAAAAAAATCATTGCACTTAGATATGGCAAAGATAGAGGAAAGAATCTTAAAAGAAATGAGGGCTAAAACATACCTTAAAGAAGAGCATAGACAAGAATTAAATATGTCTCTCTAAAAATGTGCAAGAATAGACTGAGTATTAAGATGTAGAAACAAACAAACCCTCACCAAGCTAAAATTCTTTTTTTAAAAATTTATCACTGGACAGAGACAGAGAGAAATTAAGAGGAGAGAGGGAGGCGCCAGGTTGAGCACATCAGGTTGAGCACACATGTTACAATGCAAGAGGAGAGGGGGAGATAGAGAGAGGGAGAGACAAAGAGACACCTGCAGCCCTGCTTCACCACTTATGAAGCATTCCCCCAACAGGTGGGGACCAGGGGCTTGAATCTGATCCTTACACACTGTAATGTGTGCGCTCAACCAGGTGTGTCACCACCTGGTCCCCCAATCTGAAATTTTTTGTGAAAGTATCCTTCATTGTAGAAAGGAGAATAAATACTTTACAGGACAAAAATTAAGGAAACTTGTATCACTGGACCTGAGAGAGAAGTCATTAATTCTTAAGTTAAAATTTGTATTACTCTGGAAGTCATATAGCATTATTTGGAAGTAGACTTGACTTAGTTGCAAGTATATTTCAAACTCCTGGCAATCACTGAAACAATATAAAAGAAAATTTTAGGAGTAGAAATAAAATAGAATCATAGAAAGTTCAATTAAAACCACGAAAGATAGAAAAAGAGAAGAAGATATAAACAAGAACCAAGAACAAGGACACTGAATAGAAAACAGTAACAAACATGATAGAAATCAAAACAAGGGGAATCGGGTGGTAGCGCAGTGGGTTAAGCACACACACATGGCACAAAGTACAAGGACCGGCATAAGGATCCCAGTTCAAGCCCCCAGCTCCCCACCTATAGGGGAATCGCTTCATAGGCGGTAAAGCAGGTCTGCAGGTGTCACTCTTTCTCTCCCTCTCTCTGTCTTCCCCATCTCTCTCCATTTCCTTCTGTCCTATCCAACAAAGATGACATCAACAACAACAACAATAATAACTACAACAATAAAACAAGGGCAACAAAAGGGAAAATAAAAAAAATAATAATAAAAGAAAGCAAAACAAAATGGTACCGGATAAAGAACAGAGAAATCAGTGGAACAAAATAGCACAGAAATAAGCCCATACAAATAGGATCAGCTGATCTTTCTTCTTCTGGTGTTTGCCCTTCTTCCGTCCAGTCAACAGCGTCAGGTTGAGCCTGATGTAAAGTTTCGAGACCTCCTTTGAATCTGGAGAGGTGGCAGTCGTTGACTATGATACACAGTAAAGGCTATGTAATAGAGAACAGATGGCCCTTCCTTCTTCCCTCTCTTCCTCCCTCCCTTCCTTCCTTCCTCCCTTCTTCTCTTTCTTCCTTTCTTCCTTTCTTTCTTTCTTTCTTTCTTTCTTTCTTTCTTTCTTTCTTTCTTTCTTTCTTTCTTTCATCTTTATTCCTTTCACCATCAAGGTTTCACTGGGGTTCAGTGCCTGCACCACTCCACCATTACCAGTGGTTATTATTTTTTCTTTTTATCTTTTCTTTTCTTGAAGCAATCCAGGCAATCATACACTTTATAAAGTTTTTTCTTAATAGAAGGTGAAGAAACAGAGGTAGAAAGAGACAGAGAGAAGGAGAAATACCTGCTCCATGCTTGTGAAGCTTCTTCTCTCTGGGTGGGAGTCAGGGACTTGATAGCTTGTGCACTATAATAGGTGAGTCACCATCTGGCCTCCAAGATAGCCTTTTAAAAATATATTTTTATTGTGGGAGGGGATTAATAGTTTGCCATAAATATAGTTGTTGGTACATATGTAAAATCTCTCAGTTTTCTGCAAAACACTTTCATCCCTATCCTAGGACTACCTTCACCATCACGTACCAGGATCTGAAAGTCACCCCCTTCCTCAGAGTCCTTTACTTTGGTGCAGTAAGACAGCCTTTTTGACTAAAGGCATTGGAACACATGCAAAATGAATCCTACTACCTCCACACAAAAATAATAATAATAATTTACAATGGATCGATTGTAAACCTAAATGTAAAAATACAAAACTTTGAAACTCCTAGAAGATAACAGGAAATAAATCAAAATTACCTTGGAGCTGGTTATAACTTTTAAATATGTCAAAGACATGATAAATCAGAGAAATAGTTGGTATGTCAGGCCATTAAAATCAAAACCTTTGGTTATATGAGAGATAATATTAAGAGGATGAGAAGACAAGCCTCACACTGAAGAGAAATATTTACAACTGTGTATCTGACAAAGGAATGCTAACCAAAGTATAGAAAGAACTTAGAAAATTCAATAATAAGAAATTAACCTGATTAAATGAATGGTCCAAAGACCTTAACAAACACCTCACAGAAGAACATATATAGATGGCAAACAAGTTTATGTAAAATGCTTTACACTGTGTGACCTTAGGACATGTAAATTGAAACAAAACTGTGATACCACCATACATTTATTCCAATACCCAATATCCAGAACACTGATAAGATCCCCTGGTGAGAATATGAAACTTCTGTGCATTACTGATAGGAATGCCTTTTTTCCTTTTAATAAAACTAATCATACTCTTACCATATTATTCAACAAACACACTTGTTGATATGTACCCAAACGAATTGAAAACTAATATTTATATAAAAATATGTTCATGAATGTTTACAGTAGCTTTATTCATAACTGTCATAACTTAGAGGCAACAAAGATGTCTTGATAGTTAATAATAACTACTAATAATAATAAAACCTCAAAAAACTGTGGACAATGGAATATCACTCATCATTAAAAGAAATGAACTATCAAACCATCAAAAGCAATAGAGAGGGTCGGGTGGTAGCGCAGCAGGTTAAGCGCACGTGGCACAAAGCGCAAGGACCAGTCTAAGGATCCCTGTTCCAGCCCCCAGCTCCCCACCTGCAGGGGAGTCACTTCACAGGCAGTGAATCAGGTCTGCAAGTGTCTCTCTTTCTCTCCCCCTCTCAGTCTTCCCCTCCTCTCTGTCCTATCCAACAATGAATGACATCAACAACAACAATAATGACTACAACAAGGCTACAACACCAAGGGCAGCAAAAGGGGGAAAAATGGCCTCCAGGAGCAGTGGATTCATGATCCAGGCACTGAGCCCCAGCAACAACCCTGGAGGCAAAAAAAAAAAAAGCAATAGAAGAATCTTAAATGCATATTACTATTATAAAACAAACCAATAAGAAAATAATATGATTCCAACTATCTGACATTCAGCAAAAGGCACAACTATGGAGGTAATAAGATCAGTGGTTGCCCGAAGTTAGAGAGTAGCAAAGGGATGAATAGATAAAGAACAGAATTTTTAGAGCAGTGAAATTCTTATGTATGATACCATATTAATGGCTATACCACTATATATTTGTCAAAGCCCATAGAATGTAGAATACCAAGAAAGAGCCTTAATGTAAACTATGGGCTCTAGGTGATAATTATGTGTCAGTGTGGGTTCAACTGACATGGCACTGTGGAAGGCTAATCAACTGTAGCAAATGTACCGCTCTAGTGGGAGATGCAGATAATGGGAGTCTCTCTCTCTCTGAAACTAAAACTACTCTAAAGATGAAGTCTACTTAAAAGAGCCTGGAGCACAACTAAGCAACTAATTAGCCAAAGAAAGGAGAATATAAAGTACAGATCTTTAGCTTTGACAGAGTGGCCCTTAACCCCTGAAAGCTTGCTTTCTTGGTGTCTCTTCATAAATTGATGCTTAAGTTAAAGAACCCACTCAAGCCATTGCAAATACTTTTTGTTCTTTCCTACCATCTTCCTAGTTCACAATATCTATTTCTTCTCTCAAGCACTGAATCTTCTACCTTCCCAATTCCTTCTTTCTCAAAGAATCTTCTCTGACTTCTGAATTTTCCTGCATCTGTGCTAATAACTGTTTGTTTGTTTGTTTATTTATTTATTTATTTATTTATTTTAAAAGAGTGGCATTGAGATGGAAAGGGGAAGGGAGACAGTGAAAGAGACCAGAACACTGAAGCTACATTCAGTGAGATGGGGTGGCGCTTGACCCTGGGCTGCACACATGGCAAAGCAGTGCACTATCCAAGTGAACTATTTTTTTAAAGAAACTTAATTTTTAATTTTTTTTCCTTTTTGTTGCCTTGTTGTTTATCGTCTTTGTTGTTATTATTGTTGTTGTTATTGCTGTTGTTGCTGGATAGGACAGAGAGAAATAGAGAAAGGAGGGGGAGAGAAAGACACCTGCAGACTTGCTTCACCGCCTGTGAAGGGAGCCCCCTGCAGGTGGGGGGCTGGCGGCTAGAACCTGATGCGGGTCTGTGCGCTTTCCGCCATGTGCGCTTAACCCGCTGCGCCACCACCCGGCTCCCCAAAGTGAACTATTTCACACACATGCCTTTTACTCCCCAGCACTGATCACCTTATGGTGTTGGGTAGAACATATGGATTTTTTTTTTTAACTCCATGGTTATTGCTTGGGTCCAGTGCCTGCACTACCAATCCACTGCTCCTGGAGGTTATTTATTTTTTCCCTTTTGTTTCCCTTGTTGTTTATTGTTATTGTTGTTATTATTGGATAGGATGGAGAGAAATTGAGAGAGGACGGGACGGCAGAGAAGGAGAGAGAAAGACACCTGCAGACCTGCTTCACCGCCTGTGAAGCGATCTCCCCCTTCAGGTAGGGAGCGGGGTGGGGGTGGGGGCTGGAATCGGGATCCTTATGTCGGCCCTTGCACTTGGCGCCATGTGTGCTTAACCAGCTGTCCTACCGCGCAACCCCTGACACATGGATGGATTTTATGCAGGGGTATTAGTTCTCTAGTGTGCAGATTCTTTGGGGACAAGGGCTTTGCCTTATGATTTGTGACATCGTTTTCAAACTTATTTGTATTTAATTCAAGGACTAAATGAAAGCATCAAAACCTTCATTAAAACTTGAGAGCTATAAGTGACTACAAAGCTTTTATACTATAAGAAGCATCTCACCGCTCCTTAGTGTCATGGTGTCACTGGTGAAAATGACTCCAAAGCAACATTCAGAGTCACCTACTGATCTCAGTGTGCTGAACCCCTGGGAGTTATTTCTCCTGATTTGGTAGTAAAGGCCACAGCCCCCTCAGTATTCACTAAGGGACAGACTTTAATCTGGAAGCTTTACATGACTATCCTCAGAGGGGTCAGAGTACTTTATACTCACCCCGGAGAGGGTGAAAATGAACCCTTTTCCAAAGACTAATGATCAGAGAGCCTTTTCCTGGGGCAAGAAATAACTTTGGCCTCTTCCTTGTCACTCAGATCTTCAGAACAGTGATTCTCAGCTTGATGTCATGGGTGTATGTGTCCAAATTTAATGGTGATGGCGGAGAAAGTGTTACAAACCCCCCTGGCTGGTTCCATACCTCCCTTCCCCATTCAACCCCAGATACTGATTGAGAACCAGGGTTCTAAATAGTTGTACCTTTAGAGCAAGGACATACCTGTCTTTTAGGCTAGGTACTTCCTACCAGGGAAATCATATTATTTTATTATGCACCTTAAAGATACAAATATATTAGTTTAATGGTACACTGTCCTTTCCTTTGTCTGAGCCATGATAGCAATGTAGTTATTTGTTTAAAAGCTCCAACTTTAGAGTATTCAACCCCACTGTGTTTCTTTGTCTTTGTGAGCCTGAATAATTATTCAGGGTTTTGGTAGCATGTGCCATGTGTATTTATTGTGCATGCAGGTACATACATGCATAGCATACTAATTGAATTATTCTAAAAACACAAATATTTTGCAGGGCTACAGAAACACATACTAAATATCTAAATCTACAAACTGCTGACAAACAGCACCTTTTCTAACAAAAGAGAGCAGTTTAATAACAGTGTTAGAAAGCTGGCAATATGTTTGTTAAAATCTTTAATTAGGAACGGGCTTTCCCAGAGGCCTCTGAAGGCAAAGGTGTAAATGGAGAAACTGTCCCAGCCTGCATGCTCCATGGTGGCTCTGTTCCGAGCACAGATGGGCTGGTGAGGAAACTGTGAATGGACAAATGATAACAGACTACTCTGTAATTCCAACACCAGCTCATTAGCAATCTGTCAGAGACTTTAATATGTATGCTGGTAGAAATGCAGAAATCACATGATTGTTACACGATCATTCACATGTCTAACTGATTTTGATGATAATGTCACAGGAAGCATGGGCATTTGGATATACTTTGTGCTCTTACTGGAAAGCAATATATTTTTGTGGTCTTGACTATCACTGGATGCTGAGATGACAGCGGTTTTATGATGAAAGTCATTAATGAACAGCTAGGTCATCATGGTGTGAAATGTGAGGGACACGACACCATATAGATTTTCATAGACTGAGCAGTAGCATTTCTCGGTTCTGCAACAGACTCTGTGTCAATTGTTTTAAATCGTCTTGGATCACACAAGCCTTGTTTCCAAATGACTTTAAACAGCTTCTTCTTCTAGCGTTTGCCCTTCTTCCGTAGCCAGTCAACAGCGTCAGGTTGAGCCTGATGTAAAGTTTCGAGACCTCCTTTGAATCTGGAGAGGTGGCAGTCGTTGACTATGTGGGTCATAGTCTGTCTGGAGCCGCAGGGGCAGTTCGGGTCGTCTGTGGCTCCCCAGCGATGGAACATAGCGGCGCACTGGCCATGGCCTGTTCGATAGCGATTGAGGAGGGCCCAATCATAACGTGCTAGGTCAAAGCCGGGTTGACGCTTGCAGGGGTCTGTGATGAGGTGTTTGTTTAAACAGCTAGTTAGTAGTTAAAATAGTTGCTATTAAAAAAATACAGACTTTTTTGTTGTTTGTTTGTTTTGTTTTGTTTTCTCCAGGGTTGTTGCTAGGTCAGTGCTGGCAGCACCTGGAAGCAATTTTTCCTGTTTTTATTGGATAGGACAGAAAGAAATTGAAAGAAGAGGGGAAGAGAGAGAGACAGAGAGAGAGAGAGACAGAGAGAGAAATCTGCAGAACTGCTTCACCGCTTGTGAAGCTTCCTCCTGCAGGTGGAAAACTGGGGCCTCGAACCCAGATCCTTGAGTGGGTCCTTGAGCTTAGTACTATTTTTAGCTTAACCCGGTTTGCCACTGCTCTGCCCATAAAGACTTACTTTTTTTTTAATTTATAAAAAGGAAACACTGACAAAACCATAGGATAAGAGGGGTATAACTCCACACAGTTCCCACCACCAGAACTCTGTATCCTCTCCCCTCTCCTGATAGCTTCCTTATTCTTTGTCCCTCTGGGAGTATGAACCCAAGGTCATTGTGGGTTGCAGAAGGTGGAAGGTCTGGCTTCTGTAATTGCTTCCCCACTGAACATGGGCGTTAACAGGTCGATCCATACTCCCAGCCTGCCTCTCTCTTTCCCTAGTGGGGCGGGGCTTTAGAGAATTGGGGCTCCAGGACACATTTGTGGGATTGTCTGTCCAGGGAAGTCTGGTTGTCATCATGTTCGCATCTGGAATCTGGTGGCTGAAAAGAGAGTTAACATATAAAGCCAAACAAATTGCTGACTAATCATGAACCCAAAGGCTGGAATAGTGCAGATAAAGAGTCGGGGGGGGTGGGGGTGGTGGGTGGGTGTGTGTCTCCATTTTGTAGATAGTTAGTAGACATATTTTAGTTATATTCCAAAGGGCCCATGACTATATTAGGTTTTTTTGTTTTGTTTTTTCCCCCCTGAGCCTGAAACCTGATATGTAGGTGGATCCAAGTTATTGTCTGAGGAGATGATGTCATGGCTGGAACAAGGATCAGAAAAACTGGATCAGGGAAGGGAGTAGCTCCCAAATAAGGGAAAACTCAGATCAGATCAAATCGATGGGGTTTACAGTCAACAATATTTATACACCTTTCCCATATTTGGGAGCTACTCTTACCTGATCCAGACTTACTTTTTACAACTCACTGAGCGATTGCATTTTACAGGGATAGAAATAACTGAACTCTAGAGAAATGACATGACTTCCTGAAGATACTACGGCTAGTAAGTGGAGGCAATTATGTAAGTTAAGTCTGTTCTTTATGGTTTCAAAGCTGGTTTTTCTCCCCTGCTGCATTACACTGCATCACACTGCACCTCAAGTTGTCTGTCATACATACTGGCCAGCAGTTCTTTTGGATCCTTACTACATATTGCAGATAGGCACAAGGGTCCCAGAAATGTAGCAGGGTTGAACTCAGATGATACTGCCTAATTTTAATGAAGTAAATGAACACTGACTTAATTGAAAGTACTTACTTTAAAATGTTCTTAATTATCTTTATTTATTTATTGGACAGTGACAGCCAGAAATTGAGATGGAAGGGATTGGTAAAGAGGGAGAGAGAAAGAGAGACACCTGCAACACTACTTTACCACTTGCAAAGCTTTCCCCTAGAAGGTGGGAGCCAGGCTCGAGCCCCTGGCTCCTTTCACATTATAACATGTTTGCTTAGCAAAGTGTACCACCACCTGGCTCTGATTTATTTATTTTATTAAACATTTTTTTAGTGACTCAGGAGGTGGTACACTTGATAAAGTCTTGGACTCTTTAGCTTGAAGTTTTATATTCAATCCCTGGTTTTCTCCCTCATAAAAAAATTTTAATTTAAAATGTTTGAAGAGAAGTTATTGCTTTTTAAATATTGGAACATGTATACAGCAAAACTGTTCTTTAAATCTTATGGTTGGAAATCTACATTTGGGGTTTAGAAGCAGAGTGTGCCTATCTTTGTTCCTGTGGTATATCTATGTCTCTCTATATATATTTACTTAAACATATTCATACACTCCAGAAATGAGAAATACTAGTATTCTTTCTTATTCTTAGTCACAAACTCCTGGGAAACATTGAAGTAGAATACTAGTCCAATGCAAACTATACCAGTGGAACTTGAGGATGGAGCTGTCTTATTTGATGACTCTTTGTCATCAAATGATGACAGCAATCTCTTGTGCAAATGGCAGAGGTAGGCATTCTGCCTCCTCAAGAAACAACTTCTGTAGACTTACCAGTATCTTCATCCCATTCTCCTTCAACCCTCATTGCTGGGTTTATTTATTTATTTCTTCATCACTCCCATCACCAAAGGTCTGTGTCCCCATCCCCACACCCTTTGATAACCACTATAGTTCTCCCACAGCCTTGAAAATAGGTTGATATATTTTTAAATTTTTTATTATTAAAAATTCCTTTATTATCTTCATTTATTGGATAGAGACAGCCAAAAATTGAGAATATGGGAGAGATCGAGAGGGAGAAAGAGACACCTGCAGCACTGCTTCACTACTTGTGAAGCTTACCCTTTCAGGTGGGAACCAGGGGCTTGAACCTGGGTCCTTATGCATTATAACATGTGCACTCAGCCAGATGTGCCACCACCTGCCCCCTTTTTCATATTTTATATTTTTCATATATTCAATTGTCTATATTCTACATATGAGTGAAACCATTCTGTAGTTGTCTTTCACCTCCTTATTTGCTTCACTGAGCATAATCTTCTCCATTTCCATCCACTTTATCCCAAAGGACACAATATCATCCTTTATAAATTTAAATTTCTCTATTGGGGGATTAATATTTTACAGTCAACAGCAAATAAAATAGTTTGTACATACATAACATTTCCCAGTTTTCCACATAACAGTACAACCTCCATTAGGTCTTTTGCCATCATGTTCCAGGACCTGAACTCTCCCCTTGCCACACCTCTATCCCAGAGTCTTTCACTTTGGCGCAATACACCAACTCCAGTCCAAGTTCTGCTTAGTGTTTTCTCTTCTGATCTTGTTTTTCAGCTTCTGCCTGTGAGTGACATCATCCCATATTCATCCTTCTGTTTCTGACTTATCTCATTTAACATGATTTCTTCAAGCTCCATCCAAGATTGGCTGAAAATGGTGAAATCACTATTTTAAGTTGTCATCCTTTTTATTGCTCTATAATAGTGTATGCCCCATAACTTTTTTTTTTTTTTTTGCTCTAGGGTTATTGCTGGGGCTCAGTGCTTGCACTATGAATCCACTGCTCCTGGAGGCCATTTTTTCCCATTTTGTTGCCCTTGTTGTAACCCTTGTTGTTGTTATAGCTGCTGTTGTTGTTGTTGGACAAGACAGAGAGAAATCAAGAGAGGAGGGGAAGACAGAGAGGGGGAGAGAAAGATAGTCATCTGAAGACCTGCTTCACCTGCAGGTGGGGAGCCAGAGGCTCGAACTGGGATCCTTACACCAGTCCTGGGCTTTGTGCCATGTGGTCCCATAACTTTTATATCCAATCATCTGTTAAAGGGCATTTTAGTTGTTTCCAGGTTTTTGCTATTGTGAATAAAGCTGCTATAAACATGGGGGCTGCATATATCCCTTTGAATAAGTGTTATTATATCTTTTGGGTATATGTCTAGCAGTGGAATTGCTGAGTCGTATGTCACTTCCATCTGTATTTGTTTAAGGATTCTCCATACTGTTCTCCATAGTGGTTGTACCAGTTTACATTCATTCTATTACACCAGCAGTGTAATAGAGTTCGTCTCTCACAATATCCTCTCCAACACTTTATCTTCTCTTGTTTTATTGATGGAGCCTAGTCTCATAAGTGTGTGGTGGAATCTCAATGTGGTTTAAATTTGCATTTTTTGATGATGAGTGAATTATAACATTTCTGCATATGTCTATAGGCCATGCATATCTCTTCTTTAGAAAACTGTCGATATCTTCTGCCCACTTTTTAACTGGGTTGTTTTTTTTTTCTTTTTCTTGAGATGTAGGAATTCTTTATAGATGCATTGTTGGCTTGGGGGATGTCTGAGTAACATTTATACAGTCCATAGATGGTAGAGGGATGATTCTGAGGTCTCTTGGATAGACATACCTGAGTCATTTGTGTCTCAAATATCCTTCCTACCTTAGACTATATACCACCCTTTATAACCAAATCTTTTTGAACAAGATAAATATACATGAGATTAATAGTTGAAAGAATGTGTAGAAGCATCTTTGCCAAAATGAAAACTTCTAGAACTTCTAAATTGTATCTGACTTAGGAAAGTGAATCAGGTGTTTAAAGATAAACTATTTGACTCATATATAGGAGATTTGCTGCAAAGGAGAAAAGTACTGAAGGGAAGGATGGACCATGGATGTCCTAAAGAAATCATCAGACAAATTTACAAAGTTGAGTATTTCTCAGTGTGATTTGAAGTCTGCCAGCATCACTATTACCTGGTAAAAAACACCTAGTATTGCAGATGAAAATTTGGGGTCTCCATTTTGGAAATGGCTAGTAGGTCTATTTTAGGTATATTTCAAGGGGCCATGACTTTATTAGTTTTTACCTGAGCCTGACATCTGATATGCGGGTGGACTCAAGTTATTGTTTGAGGAGATGAAAAAGGGGCTAGAAAGCTGGATCAGGGAAGAGAGTAGCTCCCAAATATAGGAAAAATGTATAGATATTGTTGACTATAAACCCCATCGATTTGATCTGGGGCCCACATTCAGCATAAGAGCCTATGTAACCTCTGCATCCCTGTAGGTCTGAGCTCCCATTCTGTGGTCATGAGTAGGAATGTTCCAAGTTGCGCCAATTTCAGAACCCATCTTCATCAGGTGGTAGATAGACTATGTTATCCACTCCCCCTTCAGAGGATGGAACATTCTCTACCATTGTTGATCCACATTGAGGGCAAGGTCCTATGGGGGCCCACAAAGGGGTCCATTATGCTGTTCCTGATGGAGATGATGAGTAACAATGGAGAGAGGGATCTGTTAGAGGTCTGGGCCCATCATGTCTGTGTGGGAATCTTAGGACTCCCCAACTAGGACCCCAGCTGATGGAGTGGCCTGATAGTGAAGATTCATCGTTAAACTATATCAGTTTCTAGCCCTGATTTAGCTTTTGTAGTCCTTACTTTGATAAGGTTAACTTTGGAGTGACTGAGGGAAATGTAATAGGAGCTAGGTGAGGAGGGTATCTAAGTCTAATTTGAAACTATTTCACTAGGTACTTAATATTCTTGGTTTTAGGTTTATGATTCATCAACAATTTGTTTGGCTTTATATGTTAACTCTTTTTTTTTCAGCCACCAGGTTCCAAACACTACCATGATGCCAACTGGACTTTCTTGGGCAGACAACTCCATGAATGTGTCCTGGAGCCCCACTTCCCCAGAGCTCTGCCCCACTAGGAAAAAAGAGAGACAGGCTGGAAGTATGGATCAACCTGTCAATGCCCATATTCAGCGGGGAAGCAATTACAGAAGCTAGAGCTTCCATCTTCTGCACCCCATAATGACCCTGGGTCCATACTCCTAGAGGGATAAAGAATAGGAAAGCTATCAGGGGAGGGGATGGGATATGGAGTTCTGATGGTGGGAACTATGTGGAATTGTACTCCTCCTATCCTATGGTCTTGTCAGTGTTTCCATTTTATAAATAAAAATAAAAATAAAAAAAAACATGTAGTAGTGTTTGGTAAAAAATCAGAATCCTGAAATCCTGCCATGCCTTTCTTTTTTCATAATTAAAAATTTATTGAGGGTGTTAAATGCTTTATAATTAATTCATTGATATCTGCATACAGTTTCATTATGTACCAGGCTCCTAAATTTTTCTCCTTCCCCTCCCTCCCCAGAGTCCTTTGCTTTGGTGCAATACACCATGTTCAGTCCAAGTTTCACTTTGTGCTATCTCTCCCTGCCCCAACTTTATTAAGTCCTGCTAATAAATGAGATCATTTGCTATTCATTATTCTCTTTTTGGCTTATCTCATTCAACATGATGTCCTCAAGTTTCATCCAAGAGGATGCAAAAAAGACAACCTTATCATTTTTAATAGCTGATTATTTTTCTATCTTGTACATATACCACAGGTTTTTTTTTTGTTTGTGTGTATATGTGTGTGTGTGTACTGCTATGATCATTGGTATACATAAATCTCTTCTGATAGGTGTTTTTGTTTCCTTTGGATAAATCCCCAGGAGAGGAATTGCTGAGTGGTAGGGAAGGTCCATTTCTAGTGTCCTGATAAATCTCTAGATTGCTTTCCACAGTGGTTGGGCCACTTTTCACTTCTACTAGAAGTTCATGCCTTTGTTATAGAAGAACAATTTATAGATATGAGGGAACTGTATCCATTTGTTTTAAATGTTCTAAATGATTCTTAGTCATATTAAAGATTCATATGCAGGGGTGTTACTCTCTGCCCTGATCCAGCTTTCTAGTCCTATTCTCAACTCTGGAAACATATCCCCAGACAATATTTTTAGTCCACTTCCATGTTAGCTATCAAGCTCAATCAAAATTTACTAAAGTGTGGGTCCCTTGGAACATACCTAAAATAGACTTCCTAGCTTCTTTTTACCTAAGATCTCTATTCTCAGCTGCTTCTTTCCTACTTTTTGGTTCATGCTTATTAGATATTTTTGTCATGCTTTACATTTTACTGCCTTTCAGCACCAAGTTTCAGAGGCTACTATGATTCCATCCTTACTTCCCTGGGCAGATGACCTCACCAACATGTCCCAGAACCTCACCTCTCCAGATTCCTACCCGACTAGGAAATAATAGGAACAGTTTGGGGGATTTGGATCAACTCTGTTGGCAGGAATGGTGGAGAATCATAACCTTATTATCTTATAGTTTTGTAAATCAATATTAAATCACTAATTAAAATAAAATTTAAAAAAAGACTGGAGATGTTGCATTTAAGTAAAGACTGTTGCCATCTCCTGGCAAACTAGCTGGATAACCTTGAGCAAATTACTCTACCTTTCTCTTGCTCAGTTTCCCTGTAAATTAGGGATAAAGTGGTCATTCCAACTGCATAGAACTGTATGAAAGTTAGGAAGAAAAAAGATTTATATAGCACTCACTCAGTATAAGGCACTTTCCATAACAAGACTGATATACACAGTGATAGAGAATTCAGCCAAAAGGGAAAGCAGAAGTTTCTGCCCTAACCTGTGTAAAGAGGAGGAACATGTGTGCTGGTGTATCACCTGAACAGAAACACACCTGGAAGAAATGCAAGAAAATGTAAGAAAACACTCCTGACAAAAGTGCATATGCTTATTCTTTTCACTTGACCAGGGGAATGCAGGCTATTAATGTTTGGGAAGGAATCCAAAGCCAACAGAATGGAGTTGAGCACCCCCCTTCATATTACTGCCGTGTGACCCCAAGCTCCAGAGCCAGTTTGGTGGCACTGAGAAGAGCAGGCCCAGAGCACCTCATTAAAACTTGCCTGGCAAAAGCGCTATCACCCATGAAAACCTGTTTTCTTTCCCTTCCTGTGAAATCACCCCAGTGGTGCTGAATGGAGACTCTCAAACAAACAATACTGAAGTATAGTTAGTTGTGAGCCCCCATAGGACCTTGTCCTCAATGTGGATCAACAATGGTAGAGAATGTTCCATCCTTTGAAGGGAGGCTGGGCAACATATTCTATGTTCCACCTGAGGAAGATGGGTACTGAAATTAGGGCAGCTTGGATGTTCCTACTCATGACCACAGAATGTGAGCTTAATGTGCAGCTTGGCGATATGAGAATCCGGCATGAAGCCCAGCCAGTCTATCTTGGCGTTACTCTCAATCACACTCTGTCATTTCACGAACATCTCATAAAAACTGCAGCAAAGGTGGGCGTGAGGAATAACATCATTGCAAGACTGGCCAGCTCCTCATGGGGCGCGAGCACTTCCACACTACGATCATCATCTCTGGCATTATGCACAGAATACTGTGCCCCAGTAAGGTTCAGTAGCCCCCATGTCCACTTGGTCGATTCCAAATTATATTCCTCCATGAGGATAATTTCTGGAACCATCCGTTCCACCCGGGTTCCATGGCTGCCAGTTCTTAGCAACATCACCCCGCCAGATATTCGTCGGGATGCGGCATCATCTAAGTTCATTTCCCACGTCTACCCTCGACCGGACCTGCCAATATACGCGGATATCTTCGCCCACCCTGTCCAATGCTTGACGTCTCGTCACCTAATCTGGACCCCTATGCCTACACTGAACTTCTCTGTTCCAGTCTCTTGGAAACAGAGTTGGCAGTCAGCTGAGGTAAAGAACAAACACCTCATCACAGACCCCTGTAAGCGTCAACCCGGCTTTGACCTAGCACTTTATGATTGGGTCCTCCTCAGTCGCTATCGAACAGGCCATGGCCAGTGCGCCGCTATGTTCCATCGCTGGGGAGCCACAGACGACCCGAACTGCCCCTGCGGCTCCAGACAGACTATGACCCACATAGTCAACGACTGCTACCTCTCCAGATTCAAAGGAGGTCTCGAAACTTTACATCAGGCTCAACCTGACGCTGTTGACTGGCTACGGAAGAAGGACAAACGCTAGAAGAAGAAGAACCACAGAATGTGAGCTCAAATATACAGGGATGCAGAGGTCACATAGGCTCCTATGGTGAATATGGGCCTTAGACCAGATCAAATTGATGGGGTTTATAGTCAGCAATATTGATACACCTTTCCCATATTTGTGAGCTACTCTCTTCCCTGATCCAGATTTCTGGTCCTTTTTCCAGCCATGACATCATCTCCCAGACAATAACTTGGACCCAACTACATATCAGATGTCAGGCTCAGGAAAAAAAATTGTCTAGTCATGGGCCCTTTGGAATATAACTAAAACAGGCCTACCAACTATTAACAAAATGGAGATCCCTCCAACTCTTCATCTGAACTAGTCCAGCTGTTAGGTTCATGATTAGTCAACAATTTGTTTGGCTTTATATGTTAATTCTCTTTTCAACCACCAGGTTCCAGATGCTAACATGATGCCAACTGGACTTTCCTGGGCAGACGACCCTGCCGATGTGTCCCAGAGTCCCGCTTCCTCAGAGCCCTGCCCCACTAGGGAAAGAGAGAGACAGGCTGGGAGTATGGATTAACCTGTCAATGCCCATATTGCTTCTGGAAGCAATTCCAGAAGCCAGACCTTCCACCTTCTGCACCACATAATGACCCTGGGTCTATACTCCCAGAGGGATAAAGAACAGGAAAGCTATCAGGGGAGGGGATGGGATATGGAGTTCTGGTGGTGGGAATTGTGTGGAGTTGAACCCCTCTTATCCTATTGTTTTTGTTAGTGTTTCTTTTTTATAAATAAAAATAAAAAAAGAGGTGACAATAATGCTGATGCTGTCAGAAGAGATCAAAAGATGTGGCTTACTTCCTTTTGTGTAGTTAGTTGAGTAAAGTGATTGAAAGAAGTGAAGTAGGAGGTAGAAGAGAAGGGTGTCTAGGACTAGGTAATGAATATTTGATTAGAAAATATATGTGGGGCCAGGTGGTGCCACACCTGGTTGAGCACACGTTACAATGTGCAAGGACCTGGGTGCGTGTCCTTGACTCCCACCTGCAGGGGGAAAGCTTTGCAAGTGGTGAAGCAGTCTCTCTGTCTCTCTTCCTCTCTACCTCTCTTTCTCCTCTCAATTTCTGGCTGTCTAATAAATAAAGATAATAAAAAAAAGAATTAAAAAAAGAAAGAAAATATATGGTGCCTTATTTTAGACCATTCTACTCTATTGCCAAGTGTATTAGGTCTAATCTAATCACAGAGGACTACTAAGCACTTTTACTTTGAGTTATACAGTTGTCCCTAACTTGTGGATAGGTGGATACATATACTCAGTTCCCTAGGCCTTTGCCTATATCTAGGATGTTTAACTTTGCTAGAGGACATCTCCAGTCTTATCTTCCGTCATCTTTAGACAATCCAGCTTTCTTCTTCTCCCAGTTTCTTTTCTTTTCTTTCTTTTTTTAAATGTTTATTTATTTATTCCCTTTTGTTGCCCTTGTTGTTTTATTGTTGTAGTTATTATTGTTATTGATGTCGTTATTGGATAGGACAGAGAGAAATGGAGAGAGGAGGGGAAGACAGAGAGGGGGAAAGAAAGACACCTACAGACCTGCTTCACTGCTTGTGAAACGACTCCCCTGTAGGTGGGAAGCTGGGGCTTGAACCAGGATCCTTACGCCGGTCCTTGCGCTCTGCACCACATATGCTTAACCCACTGCGCTACCATCTGACCCCCCCCCCCCGAGTTGCTTTTCTGTATGCTCTGCCATGCATCCCCACAGTGAAGAATGCCTTCTCTACCAAATCAGCTGTGGACTGCATTCTTTTAGGACTTTACTATAGCTTCCCAAACCTCTTTTAAAGCCCTTAGGTAAGACATGACTTATTCCCTATTTCTGTATTAGTGCATTTATCAGCCAATAATATACTGCACCCTACCTAGAGACCACAAAATATAGATTAGAGTATGAAAGATAGAGATCTGGGATGAAACTGAGTTTGAATCCTGGTTCTGACACTTACAGGCTGGGGAATCTTAGAGAAGTGGTCCTTCTTCTCTGTTCACCAGTTTCCTCATCTATGAAACATGAGAATAATATATATCTACTTCCCTGGGTTACTATAAGAACCAAGGACTGAGTTAAGTCATGTAAAGTGATAGGAATATAACTTTACATATAGACATTCCTTGTGAGTATTCAGAATTCCTGCTTTTGAGTACAAACAATGAGCTAAGAGAGAATGATGAACAATCAGAGACAGTTAAACAAGCAAATAGAGAAAATAAGTTTCATGTCACATGCTAGAATGCTGTGGGAGAAAACTTCAGATTCACTAGGGGTTATTGTTAAACATAGATTTCTGGACACTTCAGTATTTTCTACTGATACCATAACAACTGAATAGTAACTTAAAACAACACGAATTCATAATCTTATGGTTTTGGAGGACAGAATTCCAAAACAAGTCTCATTGAGCAAAAGTGAAGTTTTCAGCAGGACTAGTCCCTTTATGGAAGTTCTAGAACTCTGTTGTCTTAGTATTTCCATCTTCTAGAGGCTGTCCACATTGTTTGACTTGTGTTTCTTTCCATCTCAAAGCTAGCTAGATGAACTTTCTCAAGATAAAGCCTCTTTGATTTTGACTTTCCACTTCCTTTTCCTCATTTAAGTACCCTGTATTTTCATTGGATTCACCTGGAAAATTCAGACTGTTCTCTTTAGCTTAAAATCAGCTGACTATCAACCTCAGTTCCACATGTAGACTTAATTCCTTCTTGTCATGCACCACAAGTATATACAGGCTACAGGGATTAGGTTGTGGCAATATTTCAGAAGAGCAGATACTCTGCCCACCACACTCACTGTGAGAGGTTTTAATTCAATAGATCTGTGGTGGGACTCAAGCATTTGCACCTCAGATAGTGGTGAGGCTACTGACCTAGGAGCACTTTGAGACTTGTTGACTTTTCGGGTTGTGTCATGGGGGAGAGAGAAGAGACCAGGAACTTGTGGCGTAGCAGGAACGCAAATCTTTATGCAGACACCCCAAAGTTGGGTGAGAGCACATTGGCTCAGGCCACGTGGAGCTAGCAAAATGGCCGCCTCTTGCTATGCCCACCAGCCCTTCTCCAGGTCGAGTCACAGAAGAGAGAAGAGCAAAGAGAGTGAAAGTGGAAGCAGGAGGAGCTTTTAAGGAAGGATTCCTGAAGTGGCAAGTCGGGACGGGATTGGCTAGGAAAGGGGGTGGAGAGAGGCAAAGGGCATATTGGGAAGGTGGAAGCATCCTTAGCAACTGTTGCAATGGTTTTAACTGAATTAGCAAAACCCTGAGGGGATAATGTGGTGGATATCTGTCAATAATGCTTGCATTGAAATATAGTGGTTTGTGGGCCCTGCCAATGTTCGACCACATCTGCACGATTCCCCAACAGAGACTCATTGGTTTAGAGATCATACTAGTTCATATTGCATCCATAGTGGGCTCTGAAGAGTTGTTGAACTCTTCAGAGCCCACTATGATAGCAGAAACAGGAAATGGTACCTCCCTCCATCCCATCCCTCAAAATCCATAACTCAGCAACTTCCCAAACCTACCAATTTAGCAAAGCAGGGCAAACAATTTTGCTGTGACACAGCCTAAGAGAACTAGGTGAAAGGTGCTAAGTACTCCCAAGGAAGAGAGCAAGGAATAGACATATGGGTGGGCTTCAGGGAAGAGGTGGCATCCACATTAAAGAAAAAAGACTTGTATATAGCTGTGCTATTGGATGCTTCTAATCTACTTGGTCTAGGCTTTTGAGAGAGTCCGCATATCAAATACATAGCCTATATATTTAAAAGATTCAGTTTGTCTTTGGAGAAACTTTGAGACATACAATTGATTTCCCCCCTCTCATATTAATTAACTACTGATTTATATGTCTACATTTTGCTAGGAGTGTACATAAACACCATTCCCACCACCAGAGGCTGGGGGAGAGGGAGCCTGGTGAGCCCCGCTCTGGAGGGGCCGGGTGGGGGCGATCCAGGAGGCGATCCGGGGAGCGGGCCGTGGCTTGCCGGGGGAGTCGGAGGTGGGCGGCTCCGCTTGGACCCAAGCCCCAGCGTCTTTGTACGTGTCCGGGGCTGGGCTGGGCTCGCGCCGAACGGAGCCTAGAAATACGAGGTGCTGGAAGGAAGGCCGGGGTATTTCCTCAGGTGCTTCTGCACACTTAAAGGTGGGTTCCCTTAACCCCCCATAAAAAATAGATTAGAAGCATCCAATAGCACAGCTATATACAAGATACTGGATACTGTACAACAAACCATAACAAAGGGACTTTTCAAAGTTAACCCAATTAACAAATAATGTGATGATAATATTAACTATCGATTGTCTTTTTGAACCCTAAGACAGCAGGAACCTCACATCTCCACTACAGAGTCCCTACTTCCCCCAGTCCTGGAACCCTTGGATAGGGCCCACTTTCCTGTATGCATCTCCCAATCCAAACCAAATAATATTGCATCCGCCGATCACAACGTAACCAACGCAAGATTGCCACCTCAACATGCTTCACCTCAGACTGTATCCAGAGACTTCACGTGTGGAATGACAACCCTTCAGCTTCATTACTCAGGCAGACCTTTCCTTTTATAGTACACTCTAATTTCATCTCAGGTAGTTCACTTTCTAACAAAGTCCCATAACCTAGATATACACTAGTTTCTGTGAGAGAGAGCTTATGTGCACACGTATCCATAAACTACTGCAAAATATATACCTGAAAGCAGAAGTACACTAGAGTTTGCAGTGAGTGCCTCCCTAACACTTCCTCTCCATTATTCCAAGCTTGGGATCCATGATTGCTCAACAAATTGTTTGGCTTCATATGTTGACTCTCTTTTCAATCACCAGGTTCCAGATGCCACCAGGATGCTGGCCAGGCTTCCCTGGATTGAAGACCCCACCAATGTGTCCTGGAGCTCAGCTTCCCCAGAGACACACCTTACTAGGGAAAGAGAGAGGCAGACTGGGAGTATGGACCGACCAGTCAATGCCCATGTTCAGCGGGGAAGCAATTACAGAAGCCAGACCTTCTACCTTCTGCAACCCACAACGACCCTGGGTCCATGCTCCCAGAGGGCTAGAGAATGGGAAAGCTATCATGGGAGGGGGTGGGTTATGGAGATTGGGTGGTGGGAATTGTGTGGAGTTGTACCCCTCCTACCTTATGTTTTTGTTCATTAATCCTTTCTTAAATAAAAAATTTAAAAAAAAAAAGAAAAAAGACAGATACTGTAAAGTGGCTCACCTGATTAAGCTGCTTTGCCTTGTGTGTGACCCCAGTTTGAATACAGCCCTCACAGCATTAGAGAAAGCTTCTATATTGTGGCCTCTTTCCCCTTCTCACTTTGTTTCTGTCTTTGTCTCTTTCTGTGTGCTGAGTTAGTCCAGAGTGTATGATGACCAAAAAAAAAAAAAAAAAAAAAAACATTGAAGACATGAAAGGAAAGAACACTGCAGGTTGCAGGTGTTAGGAATAGGATAGTGTATTAAAGAGAACTGAGATGTAATTTTCTTTTTTTGCTATTTCTTTTTTTTTTTTAATTTCCTTTTGTTGCCCTTGTTTTATTGTTGTAGTTATTATTGATGCCATCGTTGTTGGATAGGACAGAGAGAAATGGAGAGGGGAGGGGAAGACATAGAGGGGGAGAGAAAGATAGACACTTGCAGACCTGCTTCACCGCTTGTGAAGCAACTCCCCTGCAAGTGGGGAGCCAGGGGTTCGAACCGGGATCTTTAGGCCGGTCCTTGTGCTTTGTGCCACCTGGGCTTAACCGCTGCGCTACTACCCATCTCCCTTTTTTTTTTTTTTTTTTTTTTGCTATTTCTTTATTTCCTTTTACTTGATAGGACAGAGAGAAATTGAAGAGGGGCACAGAGAGGGAGAGAGGAAGATAGATACCTGTAGCACTGCTTCTCCACTTGCTTCTTCCTCCCTGCAGGTGGGTACTGGGGGCTTGAAACCAGGTCCTTACACATAGTAGTGAATATGCTGAACTGCGTGTGCCATCACTTCTCCCAGTGGGTTTAGATCTGTGTACCTGGAGTAGATAATGCATTGCAGTGGGAGAAAAGTTGGAGTTGAGACTAGAAAAATACCATACCACATTAAAGAATAGAATGCACCTCCTTGAGTTACCTGCTTTTGAGACTGTGCAGTTAGTAATTCAGGTCCAGATAAGTGAATCTAAGTCTGCTTCAGATCAATAGAATTGCCCAGAAGACTCAACGATTTGTAAGAACAACACTTGTTTTAAGCCATTGTTTCGGATGTATTGTTACACATCAGCTGCTGACTAATTCAAGAGATTACTCAAGGAGGTTTCCACTGTCTTTCTTTGGTGAGGAAACGTGAGCTTATTTGCATGCTGTGTGTGTGTGGTGGGGGGAGATTTAAGATTCAAGAAAAGTGAAGTGAGGGGAAAAGGGAATGTGACCTAACTGCTCATCTGGAAAATCAGCCTGAGGTAAGGCAGAGAGTCTTTGCTTTTGAGAGAAGAGGAAGAAGTGGAGACAGAGTAGGGTTTCCTTGACTAAAGTCAGGATATTCTTGGGATTTTAGCCCTAAACTGTGAACTAGTGAGAGCTTCTTCAGCCACAGCTCCAGATATATTCATATCTAACATCCCACCAAAAATTAGCACCCCAGACTCATGCATTTCCACATCTGTCAAAGCTGAAAGTGGCATCTGAGACAGATTTCCTATTGTTTTCACTGGCGTGTCAAATGCCATAGTGACAGCAAAGGAAGGATCTTCAGTTTGTGTATAATGAGGTCTGAAATTTCTGTCTCCATACACTGATCATGAATCTTATTTCACTAGGTAAACTGACAGCAAAGTCTCAGGTACTTTAACAAAATTCTGAAAGAAAAAAAAAAATCAACACAACCACCCACATCTGTGTTTTTTCCAGCTGTCACTTTTGTTATTTTGTCTATATGCGCCAGTTGCCAGTTTTGTCTGGATTCCACAACATCTCTTAATCCTAGACATGCACTCATCTGCAAGAAAACTGATTTTTCGTCTTGACTTTGCTTTAACTAGCAAACTTACTTAGGCTACACTACTGAACATCAGTTTCCTTATCTGAAAAGTATATTCCTTCATACACTTTTCTGGGGAGGTGACTTGGTGAGTGAAATGCAGAAAATGTAACTGCTTAGGAAACGTTTGATGTTGTGGATCCTGGGTTGGGAACCACAGACCCCTGCCCTTAATGAATTTTTATAACAGAAGTATTTCTTTCCTGCTCTGCATGAAGTAGTAGAAACCAGCAGATGAATTAAAATAAAAAAGGGTGGGGGAGGAGACATAGCTCTAGAAGAAGTTAATTTCTTGGAAAAAAAATTTTTTTAATGAGAAGCAGAGGTGATGAGGGAGGGGAAAAAACAGAATCAGAGCATCACTCTCTGGCATGTGTGATGCTGGGGCTCAAACTCAGGGTCTCGCTTGAAAGCCCTACACTTTATCCACTGTGCTATCTCCCAGGTCATTAATTACCATTTTTCAGTTCATATATGTGTGTATATCTTCACCTTTCTTTGAAGTTAATATCTTCTTACTTACAGATGAGGAAATGGCTGTTTGAAGAATTTAGGAAACTTATGTGGTCATATAGTTAATAAGTTTTATAGCTAGAATTTGATTCTTTTTTTTTAGCCACTTAAAAAATTTATTTATAAAATGGAAATATTGACAAGACCTTAGGATAAGAGAGGCACAGTTCCACACAATCCCCACCACCAGAACTCTGTATCTCATCCCATCCCCTGATAGCTTTCCTATTTATCTCCCTGGGAGTATGGACCCAGGGTCATTCTGGGGTACAGAAGGTGGAAGGTCTAGCTTCTGTAATTGCTTTTCCATTGGACATGGGTGTTGACAGGTTGATCCATACTCCCAGCCTGTCTCTCTCTTTCCCTAGTGGGGTGGGGAAGCCAAGATGGCGACTTGGAAACAGCAGCTGCCGTGAGCTCCAAAAAGAAGCAGCTTACAACCTGGGATTCTCTGGATAGAATTTTATTCTTAAGCACATGTTCTTTCTCTACATACCACTGCTTTAATTCCTAAGTACCTTTTAAGTTAGTTAGAAAATCTATTACATATGCATATGTAACACACATACACAAAGTTGTTGGAAGGACTCAATGAAATAATTCATATAAAGTATTGCTCTGGGGGGCCGGCAGTGGCATACTGGGTTAAGCACACATAGTACGAAGCACAAGGATCCGCACAAGGATCCCAGTTCGAGTCCCTAACTCCCCACCTGCAGGGGGGTGGGAGGTTGATTCACAAGCAGTGAAGCAGGTCTTCAGGTGTCTATCTTTCTCTCTACCTCTCTGTCTTCCCCTACCCTCTCAATTTCTCTCTGTCTTATACAAAAAATTGAAAAAAAAATGGTCACAGGAGCAATGGATTCATAGTGCAGACACCAAGCCCCAGCAACAACCCTGGAGGAAAGAAAGAAAGAAAGAAAGAAAGAAAGAAAGAAAGAAAGAAAGAAAGGAAGGAAGGAAGGAAGAAAGAGAGAGAGAGAGAAAGAAAGAAAGAAAGAAAGAAAGAAAGAAAGAAAGAAAGAAAGAAAGAAAGGAAGAACTGGTTCTGGATCAGAGATAGGACTCACCAAGTACGGTACCTGCCTTGCCATGTGCACAGTCTGGGCTGGAGTCCCTGCTTCATATGTGAGGTGCAGTGGCACTGGAGGAACTTCTGGTGCTGTGGTGCTTTCCCCACCTCTTTTCTCTATAAGAATAATAATTTTAAAAGGGCAGTCTGAGAGCACTGAGACTGTGCATAAACAAGGCGCTGGCTTTAGAAAATACATAAATAAGCAAAAAATGCTTGGCTTAATATTTATTTTTTTAATTGAGGCATTGTTGTTTTAGGGGCACAATTTCATATCACTCCAACATACTGGCCTAGTATCTTACTTAATTGCATATATATATATATATATATATATATATATAATTATTCTCATGTTGATGGGCTTTAGTGTGTGTGTGTGTGTGTGTGTGTGTGTGTGTGTGTTATGATATCTCTGGAAGAGCCAGAAAGAGGGGAAGACACTGGTTACAGAGTGCTTCTGATGTGGGAACTGAGGAGCTGAAGCCAGAAGATTATTCTTCACTGATTATTTGTACATTTTGTATTCATGAAAACGTCAAGTTAAATAATGTTACTTTTCTAATAGTAGTTCAGAATATTTTTGTTAGTAATATGTCAAGTATCCTACTCAGGAGTCAATCAAACAGAAGCCGTCTTCTTTCCAGCAGGTCTGATCAGTGTGTTGACCTTGCCCATGTCAGTGTCACTGAGCTTCTTAACAGCCTGTTGGATCTGGTGTTTATTTACCTTGAAATTCAGTGAACACAAGTGTGTTGCTGTCATCTGTCTTCTTCATGGCTGACTCGGTGGTAAGGGGGAACTTGATGACAGGATAGTGGACAAGTTAGTTTATATTGGGATGCTTCTCTTAGGAGACATGACCTGCCTTTGAAATCTCAAGATCTTGGGTCATCAGAAGGTAGGTGACATTCAGATCTTCTTTCTAGCTGTGGACAGGTTTCAGCACTGCTTTCTTGGCTATAATTCTGGAAGGGAACAGGGGCTTCCTTCTTTGCTTTTAGCACCATCTTCATGAAAAGCACGATATTCTTTTTTAAAAATTTATTGATTGAGGGATTAATAGTTTACAGTCTACAGAAAAATACAATAGTTTGTACATGCGTAACACTTCCACATAACAGTACAACCCCCACTAGGTCCTCCTCTGCCATCATATTTCAGGAACCCTACTCCCCACCCCAGAGTCTTTTTACTTTGGTGCAATATACCAACTCCAGTCCAAGTGAAAAGCATGATATTCTTATTCCAGCAAACAATTAGATAATTATAAGGAATGTTACTATCATTGTCATTGTAAGGAATTTGGAATACGAAAGCCATCGTTGTTGTAGATGGATTTGGAGGGGCCTTCTTGGAGGAGACTAGAACCCTGAGGTTGGTGTAGAATTTTGATGATAAAAAGGTCTGGGAGGCAAAGTATTCTTTCTTTCTTCTTTCATTTTTTTTTCTTTGCCTCCAGGGTTACTTCTAAGACTTAGTGCCTGCATTACAAATCCACTGGTCCTGGAGGCTATTTTTTCCCCTTTTGTTGCCCTTGTTGTTTATCCTTTTTGTTGTTATTATTGTTGTTGTTGTTGCTGTCGATGTTGGATAAGACAGAGAGAAATCAAGAGAGGAGAGGAAGACAGAGAGGGAGAGAAAGACACCTGCAGACCTGCTTTGCCACCTATGAAGTGACCCCCCTGCAGGTGGGGAGCTGGGGGCTTGAACCAATATCCTTACACAGGTCCTTGTGCTTTGTGCCAAGTATGCTTAACTTTCTGCACCACTGCCCAGCCCCCAGCAAAGTATTCTTAAAGTAAAGTGAAAAGGCAGCCTTTTCAATTATACTAGTTTGGTGTTGTAATGAGAACCTAGGAGACAGAATAGGGAACTGCATAATGATTATGCAAAAACACTTTCATGCCTGAGTCATCAATAGTTCCAGGTTCAATCCCTAACACCACTAGAAGCTGGTGTTTAGCAGTGTGTTGGTTAAAAAAAGAAAAAATACAGTCTAAGTGAAGAATGGTTTTCAAATATCAATAGTGAAAAAGAAGGGGTATAAGTGAAAAACTGTCCAAACACTTCCCCTTAAATACAAAAAAATTGGGAAACATGACTGGTTGAGGCCAATTTCATGAGCCCTGCTGCCAGAATTATTCCGGTTCATCAATCCAAATTGAGCTAGAGGAACCTTTGACATCCCTTTCGTTCTGTCTGCAGGTCAGCTGTCTCCAGTCCTGAGGTCATTATTCATCAAGAGGGGATAATCCCAAGGACAGCAGGACCTGCTTCTGCACTTGGATTTAAGAGTGAGAAACCCATCAGGCAACTAAACAGTAACAATGACCCACCATTTAACACACTGAGAGAAGAGCAAGAGGATGAGTTTATACAAGAGGAGTCCAGGAGTACTTGCTGGCAACCCATTGAGCTGCTGAGCACTGTGAGCTCTGCCCATTGAACTGCAGCACAAGAAAAGCTCTCATTCCCCAGAGATGCTTGGGTGTGAACACAACACCAGTTCAGACAATGGTCTGTGGGTGGACTAAGAGTGAAAAGAATTTGAACTGTGGTGGTCAGGTAGATCTCAGTTTGAATTGTTCTATGGCTTTGTAGTATTTTTTTTTTTTTTAGTAACATTAAGAAGTCTCTCTGAACTTCAGTTTTCTTGTCTGCAAAATGGAGTTAATACCTACACAAAGTACCCCAATGCAACAGTGTTTATATCTAAGCTAGGTGCTACTCTGTATAGAAAAAAATCAAGACATGAGTCCAGAAAAGACCAATACAGGGAAACATCATAGTAATTATGCAATAAACGTTCATGCCTGGGCTCTAAAATCCCAGGTTTGACCCATAGTGCATAAATCAGAGCTGAGCAATGCTCTGGTACACACACACAGAGACACACACACATGCACACATACACCTCTCTCTCTCTCTCTCTCGCTCGCTCTGTCCCTCTAATGAAACTACTTTTGAAATTATCCTCTGTGCTAGGCACTAAACCTCAAAATGCTTATTTTTTCCCCTCAGTTGTCATGGGGGAAAGAGAAACAAATTAGGGAAGGCAGGAAACTAGAAGGTTTTTCACAAGAAAATTCACTCTAAATAATTTTCAGACCATGTTACTCTCCTTTCTCAAACACTGGGGCCACGAGGCACTATGCCAAGAAAGTCAGTCGCCTGGCAGAAATTTTAAACTGATCCTGAGACCAAACGACAGGCCATTCGTGCCATATGCCACTGACACGTTAATCTAGGAAAGGATGCTGGGCACTTGGGGACAGCTAGGCTGAAATGCCATTTAGGCAGTGCACACCAACTCCAGTGGCAGAAGTTCATCAACTCAAACAGTGAGAGCGGCCAGGAAGATAGAAGTGGAAAGGAAGAGTGGAAGGGAGCCACATTGTCCAATGCCTGAAAGATTCTCTCAGCTGGGCCACTTCATTGTGCATCTAGGAGAGCTGCCAATCCAACAGGACATCACAACTGGGTATTTACAGGATAGACAAATGAATGTCTACTACTTTTGCATCCATTATACTATGTGGTTTCCAACCCTTTGACCTCTCTGACCATAGGCAAATACTGAGCAATGCTCCAGTTCTCCTTTATCCCCGCAGATTCATTGTAAAAGAAAGCAAGTGACTGCTGAATGACTTTAGTAGATGCCCCTGTGTTAGACTTTCCAGGATCCAATTTGGTGGGAACACTGTGGGTCTTTGGTCTCCTGCCCCCTCTGCCCAGCCCTGTTTCTTGGCTGCTCTGAGCAGTAATGAGCTTCTCCACCCCAGCATGAGGACAGGTTCACAGGCAGCATATGAAAAAGACTGCTCATATGGGGCAGCTACTCTATTTCATGGGCAGATCACACATCTACTTTTTTCCTTCTGTGATGCAACTACATGAATGACTTTTTTTTTTTTTGTAGAAATATGACTTTCTGGGGAGGGAGGAGTCACACAGCAGGTTAACTGCAACAGATATTCATAAAAGGACTTCAGTATGAAACTACTCTTGTTGTTGGACAAAAAGGATCATTCTAACTTAGGGAATCTAAATAAGCCAATTTAAAGGAGGGGATTTCCCCTCCCCTTTAATATAATCTCTCTCTGGTATTTTTCTACTGAAAAATTCTTCCTAGACAGAAGAATCTGAAAGATTCTAAAAGATAAGATTAGGCTATCAAAGAATGTGGACATTCCTCAGAGTTCTCTATGGTGAGAGATTCAGCTCTGTAATCAAGTCCTTGATTCAGAACCAGAGTCCCTTACTTAGTAATATCCACTAGAATATAGTTGTGTAATATGTGTATCATAAGAAGCATATTTTCTTTCATGTAGTCAGGATATATATATATTTTAAAGTAGTAGATCGTCTTTAGAACTATAACCACTTAGATTTTTTAACAGATAAATATATTTCTTTTTTATCTAATTTTTTTATTATTATTATTTTATTTAAGAAAGGATTAATTAACAAAACCATAGGGTAGGAGGGGTACAATTCCACACAATTCCCACCACCCAATCTCCATATCCCACCCCCTCCCCTGATAGCCTTCCCATTCTCTATCCCTCTGGGAGCATGGACCCAGGGTCATTGTGGGTTGCAGAAGGTAGAAGGTCTGGCTTCTGTAATTGCTTCCCCGCTGAACATGGGCATTGACTGGTCGGTCCATACTCCCAGTCTGCCTCTCTCTTTCCCTAGTAGGGTGTGTCTCTGGGGAAGCTGAGCTCCAGGACACATTGGTGGGGTCTTCAGTCCAGGGAAGCCTGGCCGGCATCCTGATGGCATCTGGAACCTGGTGACTGAAAAGAGAATTAACATACGAAGCCAAACAAATTGTTGAGCAATCATGGACCCAAAGCTTGGAATAGTGGAGAGGAAGTGTTAGGGGGAACTCACTGCAAACTCTAGTGTACTTCTGCTTTCAGGTATATATTTTGCAGTAGTTTATGGATACGTGTGAACATATGCTCTCTCTCACAGGAACTGGTGTATATCTAGGTTTTGGGACTTTGTTAGAAAGTGAACTACCTGAGATGGAATTAGAGTATACTATGAAAGGAAAGGTCTCACCCGAGTAATGAAGCTGAAGGGTTGTCATTCCACACGTGAAGTTTCTGGGCACAGTCTGAAGTGAAGCATGTTGAGGTGGCAATCGTTGTGTTGGTTAGGTTGTGATCGGCAGATGCAATATTATTTGATATGGATTGGGAGAGGCATACGGGAAAGTGGGCCCTATACAATGGTTCTAGGACTGGGGGAAGTAGAGCTCTATAGTGGAGATGTGAGGTTCCTGCTGTCTTAGGTTTCAAAAAGACAATCAATAGTTAATGTTATCATCACATTATTTGTTAATTGGGTTAACTTTGAAAAGTCCTTTTGTTAGGGTTTGCTGTACAGTACCCAGTATCTTGTATATAGCTGTGCTATTGGTTGCTAATTTTTTTTTTTTTTTTTTACTAGAGGACTACTCAGCTCTGACTAATGGTGGTGCAGGGGATTGAACCTGGGACTTTGGAGCCTCGGGCATGAGAGTCTCTTTGCATAACCATTATGCTATCTACTCCCTCCCATAGAGATATATATTTCGATAAGGTTTTGATAAAACTAAATAGATGTTTTAATCAGAAAATTGTACACATTTCTAAATTAGAACATGGGTTGTGTTATGTATGTTTGCAGGAAGTAGAAGAGGAATAGTTTAAAGTCAGTCCTGAAGAATAGTAACACCACTGGTGATGCAAAGTCCAATGTCCTCCAGCTCTACCCCTTTGCTCTACACACCCAGAAAACCTGTTAAGTGAGAATCAAGTACTCCATTGCAATGGTCTCTAACTGGCCTCCCTGAACACATCCTTAGCTTCTTACAGCCAATTCACAGGGCATCAGATAGTTCTACATAAAGTAAGACACATCCTGTTATCTTCCCAAAATCTGCTGATGGTTCCTTCTATCTCATAGAATGAGATCCAAAGTCCTTCATTGTTGGCTCTAGTAACTTCTCTGACTATGCCTTTTACCTTTCTCCTCCTTATTCACTTCTCTTCAATTATCTTTGCTGCCCCAAACACAAGAATGCTCTTTCTTCACAATCCCTGGACTTGGTATAGTCTCTGACTTGAACGTTCTTCCCCGATTCCTACAACACTCACTCCTTTCTTCATTTAAGTTTCTGCTCAAAAAATCACCTAATCAGAGAAAGCTTCCCTATTGCTCTTTTTAGTCCATTCATTCTGCTGATCCCTACTTGGCTTCATTTATAGGAACCCTTTAGAATGTGTCTCAGAACTATCTGCACAAGAGGTAGAAGAGTACAGTTCTACCAACCAGTGTCCATCCTTATAAGTTAGATGTTGCCCCATGAGTTCCTACAGAAATTCAGTTTATCAGAGAAGCTCAGGTTACAAATTATAGTCTATTCATGATCCACCCAAGACAAGACCCCTGTCTAGTTATATTCCTGGCACAACTTTTTGCTGCAGCAAAAGATGGAATAGAAGATGGATCAAGAAGATATGAGACAAAATCCAAGTGGTATCTGAAACACCTTCACAGCCTGGGGAAGCAGATGGACTAGCATTTTAACCACGATGCAGATTATCACATGATTAAATAAGCATGTGTTAGAGTGAGACAGATCTGATTCAAATTCTAGCTCTATGACTTGCAAGTTTCTTAACTTTCTCAATCTTCAGCTTTCTAGTCTGCCAAATAGATATAAACATGACACCCACTTCATACTATTCTAGTGAAGACTCAATGAATTCATGCAAAACACTTAAAATAGTCTCTAGCTCTCATAGATACTAGCTATCATCACCTTTATTACTAGGTTAAATACAAACAGCTAAAGGAAACCTATTAGAATGTAATAATGAGAATAGGTTGCATTTTAAAAATATTTATTTATTTCCTTTTGTTGCCCTTGTTTTATTGTTATAGTTATTATTGTTGTTGTTATTGATGTCGTCATTGTTGGATAGTACAGAGAGAAATGGAGAGAGGAAGGGAAGACAGAGGGGGAGAGAAAGACAGACACCTGCAGACCTGCTTCACCGCTTGTGAGGTGACTCCCCTGCAGGTTGGGAGCCGGGGGCTCGAACCGGTATCCTTGCGCTTTGTGCAAGAATAGGTAGCATTTTGATGATGACAAAAAGTTCTACCTGTGATGTTTCAAAAAAGAATAGGAATCACTGGGCTGTCAGGAGAAAACAGATAAACTGTATTTCCATGCAACAACAAGTGAGCTTAAGAAATTTCAGGAAAAAATATTCAGCCATGTCTTCTGTAAAAAGTATAAGGCATCTCAGAAATATTCACTTCACAGCAAAGAAAAGTAATGAAACAAGAATGGCCATGTTGACATTATCAGAAAAAGAAGTGGCAAAAAGAAAACAAACAAACAAACAACAGCAAAACTTTTGGTAAGCTCATCTCCTTTTGGAATCTAGAGCACATATGAGAATCCTGGGCCTTTTCTCATTTCTCCAGTGTACGGCTGGATTAGCCAGACAGCCACAATCTGCCTCCACATCGGAGTGAGGATGTTTCTATGCAGAAAGGGCTACAGCTGTCACTGATGACCCTGATGCTCTGATATTAGAGCGTTTTGCTGCAGCCAAGATTTTTTTTTTTTTTTTTGTGGAGGAAAAGGAAGGTAAAATACTTTTTCTCCTACCAGAGGGATTTATAATCTTCCTCCCTTTATTTTTGCTCATGCATTAAATGAACAGAACAATTTTGTTGAAGAGTCCAGGCTCTGGAAAAGGTTGAGAGAATTCCAGAGCATTTGAGCATTTTCTTGATGAGTTATCTGAAATATCATGAAGAGATTTTTTTTTTTTTGGTGGGGGTGGGGGGGGGGTCCTGCCTTCAAGGTGCAGTCTCTCCAATGCTTGGGTTCTTTTGTGATTCTCTTGGCAATTAGTGTGAAGACATAAATGACCTTTGGCAATCATTAGCTCCTTAATCATCATCTGCTTCCCCTTTATTCTCCAACAGATCTTGACCCACTTCATTTTTGTGTTATAAAGATGTCCTATTATTCTCTAAGTTCAAAGGCTCTTCTTTACGTTTTTCTTTTATTATGAAAGCATTACTTATTAGAAGAAAATCAGACATTTTAGAATGGTGCAGAGTGAAAAGTAAGAACTACTCCCCACTTGATCAAGGATCACACTTGTTCTACTTCCTAGAAGTTAAATCACCAATGACAGTTGCAATATGTATATGCTTCTAGACATTCCTCCTTTTTGAAAGAGGACTGTACTCCTGTTTTACACACAAGTAAAAAATGCCATTTTTAATTGAATGATATTAAGAATACCTTTTAACTTATTCACATAGATCTACCTCATTATTTAAAAAAATACATTTATGTATTAACACAAGGTAGGGAGGAAGAGAACTAGAGTATCATTCTGGCACAGGAGATGCCAGAGATCCAGCTCAGGATCTCACATTTGCAAATCCAAATTCTATTTGCCACACCATCTCCTGAGCCACCTTTATTCTTTTTAATAAAAATGAGTGAAAATATTTTGTGTGGGCTTACCGTAAATTATTTAGCCAGTCTCCTATTCACAAATACTTCAGAGAACTCCAGTTTTTCTCTGCCATGGCTTATACATACATTACTCTGCACTTGGGAAAGTGCTTCTCTAGGATAAATTCTCAGATGACTATTTTGCTGAATCTGATCATGTACACACTTAAAATTTTGAGAGATAATGCTAAATTTCTCTTTTAAAAATTGAACATATTTACATTCCCACTAGGAGTACATGAGAATGCTTTTTTTTTTTTTTTAAATCTCCTGAACATCCTGAATAAGTCAGTAGTCTTGGACTTGAAATCAGACAGAACCGGCTCAGATATTCTAGCGCTGTGACCTCTTTCTAGTCTCTAGACATTTAGAGGCCTCCTTTTTTGTCCTATCTAATGATAATGCATAATACCGTCTTGGAATGTTTAATATGACAATCAGATAAAATAGAGGCAGGTGGAGAGCCTAGTACAGTGTCTGCCACTCAGTGAAAGATTAAGATTTCCCTTAACCGCAAATCGCTAACATGACTTTTTTGTTTGAATCTGTTTCCTATGATGATGGCTCCCCTTCCTAGAGTGCCCTTTTCCTTAGTCTCAAGAGGAAAATTTTCACAGTGGAGTAACAAAAGACACACATGCTTGGAGTTGAAGATGATTTTTTCTTATTTCATTTCTGATTCCTGGGCACACTGTCAGAGAGGTGATGTACTGCTTCCAGAATAGTTAACTACCAGATTTCTTTTTGTCTGCTTCTTTGTTTTTCAGTTGTCATTGGGGCTTCACTGTACCAGGCTTTTTTTTTTTTTTTTTTTTTTCTGATAGAAAGACAGAGACAAAGACACCAAAGCACTGAAGCTTTCCCGAAGTACAGTGGGAGCCAGGCTGGAACCTGAGTCATGCCCATTACAGAGCAAGAGCACTAAACCAGATTGCTTTTGAATAATTCTCTTTATATATATATTTATTTATTTTCCCGTTTGTTGCCCTTGCTGTTTTTCATTGTTGTTGTAGTTATTGTTGTTGTTATTGATGTTTTTGTTGTTGGATAGGACAGAGAGAAATGGAGAGAGGAGGGGAAGACAGAGAGGGGGAGAGAAAGATAGACACCTGCAGACCTGCTTCACCGCCTGTGAAGCAACTCTCCTATGCCGGTCCTTGCGCTTTGTGCCACGTGCGCTTAACCCGCTATGCTTCAGCCGGAATCTCATGAATAATTCTCTAAGTGTAAATTTACCACTAAAAGGTCATGAAGTGATTGTTGTGGGTTATGGAAGACTGTGGTTTCTCCTTCAGAAAGATTCCTTGTAGAGAACTGTATATCATGGGGCCGGGCGGTGGCACACCTGGTTCAACTCAGTACTAAGGGCAAAGGTGAGTCGGCCGGTAGCGCAACGGGTTAATTAAGCGCACATGGTGCAAAGTGCAAGGACGGGGTAAGGATCCCAGTTAGAGCCCCCGGCTCCTCACCTACAGGGGAGTCGCCTCACAGGCGGTGAAGGAGGTCTGCAGTTGTCTATCTTTCTCTCCCCTTCTCTGTCTGGATTTATAGTGCTGGCACCAAGCCCCAGCGATAACCATGGAGACAGACAGTGGTCGGAGTGGGGGTTGTATATCATATTTTCCCTTGTGAAAACAATCTTGCAAATTAACATTCCCTCAATAAAGTGATACTGAAATTGAAATAAAATCCTGAGATTGAACTTTCAGTTACTAGTCACTTTCACCCCATATAAGCCAACTAGAAGCAATTTGATTAGAGTAATACATGATGGTATACACACCCCCTGTATATCTGTATAAAATCAGTTTCTTCTGATTTCTAAGAGCCCAGGGTTTGAACCACTGAAGGCCAGGGAAGTCTGTCTTAGCTAATTCACTGCCCTGTAGTTTAGTTCCACTTTGACCATTTGATTTCATTATTAAGTTACATAGGAATTAGAAAAGATGCCCCAACTAATTTCTTTAGCTTTACAGGAAAGAACTGCACCTAGTGGAGAGGGAAGGAAAGATCTGTTCCAAGACATTTCCCTTCCTTGTTTGATTTCAGTCTTCAGATATCTTGTCCATTTTATGGAAAGAAAATCATCTCATACAGTTTGGACGGCTTCATGTTGTAGGGCGTGAGATGTGGTGCTTTCTGCAGCAAGGCACCTTAGACCGCCCAACTAAAAAGGATCTTTTGTGGGCTTTGACTGCAAAGATATTTTAGTTTTAGCATGAAAATATCAGATGATTTGAATTTATTTTCCACTTCACTTTGCCCATCTGCTCCAGGAAATCTGATTTAAATACATTTTATCAGAAGCTTTCCACAGCACCAAGTTACCTAGCAACTCCAAGTTTCCTTTAGTGAGTTGTTTTCAACATAAAGAGTGCTCACAACTTGAGAAGAATGTGTTTTTTTAGCCTTCAAAGTTTACGAAGGAAGAATTAAATATTGAAACTGCCACTCTCATTCTGCTTGAATGTAGAATCTATTTAAATTACATACAGTCTTGGGGGCTATGTTTCTAAAAAGAAAATTTTAATTAACCTACATGACCAGAAACTTGAATGAAATAGTTATTAATTTGCAATAACCAATCAACAAGCAGCATTGCTCAGCTCTAGTTTAGGGTTCTTAGCAAAATTTAAATTAGTGTTTTGCATTTTGTGTTTGCTCTGGTATGTCAAAAAGGCTTTTACTGGACTCTGGAAAAAAATATTCATCAGCTCTTTTATGAGGAAAAGGGCTTAGGCCTCCAGGTCAAGACGGTAGGTTGAACACATGCAGAAACATCACTATTCTCCAAAAGCCTTGTAGTATAAGGTAAAATAACTGTGTGTGTGTGTGTGTGTGTGTGTGTGTGTGTGTGTGTGTGTGTGCGCACGTGCGCACACACACAGAGACTCTCTTCCTAAGGAAAAAAAAAATCATTGTGGATTAAAAATGGATAGGAAGAGCAGTGCTTTGTAAATACAAAAGCCATATAATTAAGGAGAAGCTGAGAGTGACTAAGGGCACCAAGGTTGGAGCTTTAAAAAAGCTGGGATGTTCAGCTTCATGGGGTGGGGGTGGGGGAGATGGGACACAGTCTTTTGGTAGTGGGAATGGTGTTTATGTACACTCCTATCAATTTGTAGTCATATAAATCACTATTTAATTAATATGAGAGGGGAAAATTGATTGAATGTCTCAAACTTTTTTAAAGCACAGACTGAGTCTTTGATTTATTGACTCTCTTTAAAGCTTAGTCCAGGGAGAACAAAAGCAACCAGTGGTATAGCTATATGCAAACAATGTCAAAGGACATAAAATATGGTGAGGGTGTGTATGATATAGCAAATCCTAACAAAGGGATTTTTCAAAGTTAACCCAATTGCCAAACAATATGATTATTGCAATAACTATCTATTATCTTCTTAAACCCAAGACAACAGGAATCTCCCACTTCCTCTATAGAGCCTATGTTTCTCCCAATCCTGGAACCTCTGGGGTGGGGCTCACTTCCCTGCATGCTTCTCTCAAGTCAGACCAAATGATATTGCATCCGCTGATTCCAACCTAATCAGTGCAATGAGTACCAGCTCAGCACGCTTCACCTCAGACTGTGTCCAGAGATGTCAGGCATGGATTGCAACACTTCACCCTCATCACTCGGTGAGACCTTTCTTTTCATGATATTCTCTAATTCCATTCCAGGAGGTTCACTTTCTGACAAAGTCCCAAAACCTAGATATAGCCCAGGTGCCGTAAGAGCATATGTTCACATGTATCCATAAATTAGGGCAAAATATATACCTGAAAGCAAAAATACACAATAGTCTGTAGTGAGTCAGTATCAAGTTCATAATGAAATAGTGTCCACTTAGACTTAGATACCTTCCTCACCTACTTCCTATTACAGTTCTCTCACTCACTCACTCCAAAGCTAACCTCATCAAAGGAAGGACTGCAAAAGCTGAATAAGGGCAAGAGACTGGCGTACGTTAACGATGACTCTTTAGTCACTATCAGGCCATTCCACCAGCTGGGGCCCTAATCGGGGAGTCCTGACATTCCCAAACAAACATGATGGGCTTAGACCTCAAATAAATCCCTCTCTCCATTGTTACCAGTCATTTCTAACAGGAACAACAAAATAGCCCCCTTTGTGGGCCCCCATAGGACCTTGCCCTCAACCTGGATTAACAATGGTAGAGAATGTTCCATCCTCTGAAGGGAGGATGGACAACATACTCTATGCTACACCTGAGGAAGATGGGTCGATATTGGGGCAGCTTGGAATGTTCCTACTCATGACCACAGAATGTGAGCTCAGATCTAGAGGGATGTAGAGGTCACACAGGCTCCTAAGCTAATTATGGGCCCCACATCACATCAAATTGATGGGGTTTACAGTAATATTTATACCCCTTTTCTATATTAGGGAGCTGCTCTCTTCCCTGATTCAGCTTTCTGGTCCTTTTCTCAGCCATGACATCATCTCCCTAGATAATAATTAGGATCCACCTACATATCAGATTTCAGGCTCAGGAAAAAAAACAAACACTAGTGTAGCTACAGGCCCTTTGAAATATAACTAAAATATGTCTACTAGCTATCTACCTAAAATGGAGGACCCTCCCCAATGCTTCATCTGCACTATTCCAGCCTTTAGGTCCATGATTGTTCAGCAATTTGTTTGGCTTTGTATACTAACTCTCTTTTCAGCCACCAGGTTCCAGATGCTAGCAGGATGCAACCAGACTTCCCTGGACAGACAAACCCACCAATATGACTTGGAGCTCCACTTCCCCACAGCTCTTTCCCACTAGGGAAGGAGAAAGACAGGCTAGGTGTATGGATCAACCTGTCAATGCCCATGTTCAGCAGGGAAGCAATTACAGACCTTCAAACTTCTGTATCCCACAATGACCTTGGGTCATACTCCCAGAGGGTTAAACAATAGAAAAGCTATCAGTGGAGGGAATGGTATATGGAGGTCTGGTGGTGGGAATTGTGTAAAGCTGTACCCCTCTTATCCTATGGTTTTGTCAATGTTTGCTTTTTATAAATAAAAAAGTAAAAAAAAACAAACAAAAAAAACAGCTGAGAATCCAACACCTCCCGTACACGTGGTAGGAAACTGCTCTTCATGTTTGAAGGAGAAAATTCAAACCTCTTTGTGAACAGAAACAAAAATCACTCTCCCCATTTCTCAAGGGTGCAAACAGAAGAGTGCTATTTGCGACTCCTAATCTAATTATTTTTCAAGAGTGAGGATGAAAATAATGATATTTTCAGAAAAAGACTGAAATTTTATAACCCTCAGAGTCTCTCACACTGAAATCACTAGTACAATAATTTAGCAATAAAACTTTTAATAATTAAAGACAACAATGAGACACCATAACCACTTCATTCCTGTGAGAATGTCATACATCACAAGAGGCTGCAGTAACAAATGCTGGAGAGGTTGTGGGGACAAAGGAACCCTCCTGCACTGCTGGTGGGAATGTTAATTGGTTCAACCCCTATGGAGAGCAGTCTAGAGAACTCTCAGAAGGCTAGAAGTGGACCTATTTTATGACCCTGCAGTTTCTCTCCTGGGGAATATCTCAATGAGCACATCCCAAAAGATTTGTGTACATCTATGTTCACAGCAGCATAATTTGTAATAGCCCAAACCTGGAAGCAGCCCAGGTGTCCAGCAACAGATGAGTGGCTGAGTCAGTTGTGGTATAACTACACAATGGAATACTACTCAGCTATTAAAAATGGCGAATTTACCTTCTTTACCCCATCTTGGATGGAGCTTGAAGGAATCATGTTGAGATAAGTCAGAAACAAACGAATGAATATGGGATGGTCTCACTCATAGACAGAAGTTGAAAAACAAGATCAGAAAGGAAAGCACTAAGCAGAAGTTGGACTGAAGTTGGTGTATTGTGCCAAAGTAAAAGATTCTGGGGCTAGGGAGAAGGGTTTGGGTCCTGGAACATGATGGTAGAGGAGGACCTAGTGGGGGTTGCATTGTTATATGGAAATGTTATACATGTACAAACTATTGTATTTTACTGTCAACTGTAAACCATTAATCACCCAATAAATAAATAAATAGACAACTTCAGATAATTTTTGTATTTGAAGTAAGTTAGAAATAAAATTCTAGTCAATTAAATAAATGATCATAGGTGGGTGAAGAGTTTTGAGGCAAGTTGCACTGTTCTAAGATTTTTGTCTTGTATTATAAGTTTTAAAATATTTTAAGGGTTTGTATGTAGCTCACTTGGTGGAACACATGCCTTATAATGCAAAGGTCATGGGTTTGAGCCTCAGCACCACATGGCACTGGGGGAGCTTCATGGATGATGGAGAAGTGCTGTGGTGTCTTTCCTCTCTTTGTGTCTCTAAATAAAAAGTGAACAAAATTAACCTAGAATTCTGCTTAAAGCCCTGAGTTCATTTCCCAAGTGCTGCATAAAAAATGTATGTGTGTGTGTGTGTGTGTGTATTTATCATATGACATAGCTTCACCAGTCAAGATATCCACTACTACTATTATATTACTACTACAGTGAATCTTATTAATTTTTAAGTAATTAGATGTGTTTTTTTTTCTAGGTCAGATAAAATTCCGCTCTAATCCTTTTCTGTTGTTTTTGGAAGAGGAAGTACAACATTGCACTCATTCATTGAAGTCTTGCTAAGAGAAGGGAATGGGTGGTCCAGGGAGTGGTGCAGTGTATAAAGCATTAGACTCTCAAATGTGAGGTCCTGAATTTAGTCCCTGGCTGCACATGTATCACAGCACAGTGTGATGTCTGGTTCTTTCTCTCCTCCTATCTTTGTCATAAATAAATAAATAATAAAAAGATAAGCATGTTTTAAAAAGAGACAAGGAATGGGTAATATTAACTAATATATATTTTTAAAGAGATGACTACATTCTAAGTAAACTGAAAATAAGCATATAATATTCTGGTGTTTGAAAGGGAAAGTAGGTGGGGCCCCAAAATTATAATGTGGAAGCCAAAGATACGGTTTTAAACCACAAATCTTCAGTGTGGTGAACACAGTTATGTTGCAGGTTTGTCACAGGCCATAGAGGGATACTAGGTTGGAGGACATTTGAATCCCAATGAATTACAAGGCTGTAAGTATGGCCAGCACACCAATTAAGTGCAATGACTACTGCTGAGGGAGTTCTATGACCCTGAGAGAGATCAGCCAGAAAGATTTCTGGACTCAGCAGATGGTCAGTATACCCAAAGCTACATTAAAAATGAAACAGGTCTGGTGGAAATAACAATAGCTTCAAAGGAGAGAATATATTTGACTGAAAAGTTCTGAAGCACCAACTCATACTTTGCTTTTTGTGAAAATGCTTCGAGGAACTGCAAACAGGAGCTTATTTTGGTTCACTGTGGACTTAGGAACTCACGGATTTAGGGGATAGGTGGTAAAACACAACCTGCTGGGAAGTACAGGAGCCGCTGCAGTAGAAACCACACAGTATAGAGCCTCAACAAACGGAATCTGGACCTAGGAGTGGCAAGCTAGAATCTTGGTTCAGCAAAACAATGGGTTCTAAGGGGCCGGGTGGTGGTGCACCTGGTTGAGTGCACATGTTACAGTGCTCAAGGACCCAGGTTTGAGACCCCAGTCCCCACCTGCAGGGGGAAGCTTCACAAATGGTGAAGCAGTGGTTCTCTTTCTCCCTCTCTATCTCTGCCCTCTTGATTTCTGGCTGTCTTTATCCAATAAATAAATAAAGATTTAAAAAAAAGAGAGAGAATGGATTCTATGCCTAATGAAAGTAAAGAGCTACCCTGACTGAGCAGAGCACAATCGGTCTCTATAAATGACCAAACAGAGGCTGCACAGTAATACAGAGGAAAATTTCAAGTCTCAAATGGATGGATCATCAACAGATAGCCACTGAATATCTATCATGTTCATGGGACTTTTTTGCATGGGTGATGTCTTTCTTTTTTTCTTTTTTAATGTGCATTTTCTTTTCTTTATGTATATTTTTACTTATTCATTTATTGGGTAGAGACAGCAAAATTGAGAGTGGAGGGGAAGAAAAAGGTGGTGGGGACTGGGGGCTTGAACCTGGGTCCTTTCACACTGTAATATATGTGACCTATCAGGTGTACCACTGCATGAGCCCTCTGCTAAGAATCTTAATTAGGTTTGTGGGGTTTTTTTGACACCAGATGGCTACTGCTGGGGTTTTGGTCCCTGCACAGTAGATCCATGGCACCCTGCAACCACTTACCCCTACCCTCCCTTACTTTGATAAGACAGAGAAAAATTGAGAGGGGGGATAGAGAGAAAGCAGGGAAGAGAAGTACCTGCAGCACTGGTTTGCCATTAGTGAAACTTGCCCCCTGTTGATAGGAACTGGGGACTTGAAACTGGGTCTTTGCACATGATAATATGCTCCACTATCTGATCTCAATACTCACCATTTTAATAGCTATCCTTTAAGCTTAGGACAACTTGTACAGACTCCAAATAAACTGTATCAATTAGTATTTTAATTAATTAATTAGTAAATTAATTTTTTACCACCAGGGTTATCGATGGGGTTAGGTGCTGGCACTATGAATCCACTGCTTCCAGTGGCCATTTTTCCCTCCCTTCACCTTTCTATTATACTTGATAGAACATGGAGAAACTGAGAGGGTGGGAGACAGGGAGAGAAAAAGATAGACATCTGTAGACCTGCTTTGCCACTCATAAAGAGCCCCCACACACACGCAGGTGAGGAGTGGGGGCTTGAACCTGGGCCCTTGAGCATAGTAATATGTGTGCTTAACTGAGTGCACCACTGCCTGACTCCCTCAATTGGTATTCTCTAAAAAGCAATTATCAGCCAGCAATTCCTCTCCTAGGGATTCATCCAAAAAACAAACAAACAAACAAAAAAAACAAGACCACTTATCCAGAGGTATCTATATATGCTATGTTATTAGCAGCACTATTTATTGATACAATAGTCCTAACATGAAAGCAACTCAGATGCCCAATAACAGATGAATGCTTAAGAAAGTTGTGGAATGACAACCCTTCAGCTTCATCACTCGGGTGAGACCTTCCCTTTCATAGTATTCTCTTTTTTTTTTTTTTTCACTGTTTAAGGAATTTTTATTAAAGCAAGAATTTTATAATCCAAATTACGTTTCCTTGCTCAGTTATCAACTCTGTTATTTCAAACGGAACTGACATTCTGAGCTATTCCACAGTAAAGAATTACAAAATTAAAGAAAGGAATGCTTTAAATTTTTGTACTTTGCTGAAAATTCTTTTTCCCAGGGTCTATAAAACATTAATTTGTTTTTATATTTTACTGTTTTTTTGTGGTTTTTTTTTTTTTTTGATGTTTTTAAATCAATAATCTAGGACTAGCACTGTTTGCTAGGCCTGGCATTTGCTCGGTACATAAGGTTCAAAGTTTCCTTTCCTTTAATGCCATCCCAGGTGGTTCACTTCCTAACAAAGTCCCAAAACTTAGATATAGACCAGGTTCCAGGAGATAGAGCATATGTTCACAGGTATCCATAAACTAGGGTAAAATATATACCTGAAAGCAGTAGTACACTAGAGTTCGCAGCGAGTACCCCCCAACACTTCATCTCCACTATTCCAACCTTTGGGTCCATGATTCTTCAACAATTTGTTTGGCTTTGTATGTTAACTCTCTTTTCAGCCACCAGGTTCCAGATGCCATCAGGATGCCGGCCAGGCTTCCCTGGACTGAAGACCCCACCAATGCGTCTTGGAGCTCAGCTTCCCCCAGAAACTCACCCTACTAGGGAAAGAGAGAGGCAGACTGGGAGTATGGATCGACCAGTCAATGCCCATGTTCAGCAGGAAAGCAATTATAGAAGCCAGAGCTTCCACCTTCTGCAACCCACAATGACCCTGGGTCCATGCTCCCGGAGGGATAGAGAATGGGAAAGCTATCAGGGGAGGGGATGGGATATGGCGATTGGATGGTGGGAACTGTTTGGAGTTGTACCCCCTCATCCTATGATTTTGTTAGTGCCTCCTTTCTTAAATAAATAAACAAATTTAAAAAAAGAAAATTGTTATATAGGCACAGTGGAATACTATTCAGCTGTAAATAATAATAATATCCTCTATTCTCCCTCATCCTGGATGAAACTTAAAGAAATCATGCAAAGTGAGTAAAACCAGGAGAAGGATGAATACTGGATGATCTCATTTTGGGGTGGAATTTTAAAAACAAGGATAGAAAAGCGAAATACAGGGTGTAATTTTGACTAATTATGGTCTGTTGTGGCAAGGCCAAGGACTAGGGGGCTGGGGACTAGGGGAAAGAATAGAGTGGGCATTGGAGATCCAGGGCATGATGGTGGAGGAGGACCTAGGTTGATGGTGGGAGTGATGTGCAGGCACCTATCACTGAAGGATAAGAGATTGAACCCTTGTGACAACTGTCTTGTAAACTAGTAAAACAAACAAACAAAGAAAAAATAAGTAGAATCAGAACTGTCAGGCTGGGGATGTGGTTCAGTGGTAGAGTGGCTGTTTCATTTGTGCAAGGCCCAGGTTCCATTCACAGCAACCCCCCACCCCCACCCTGAAAAAGAAAAGTGTGATTTGCATGTTGCTTCTAAGTGCAGATAAACAGCCAATCAAAATTATACAAACAAAACCATTCATAAAGAATTTTCCAGAGTATCTACAGTTTAAAACTGACACCATCCCTTTCTTTCTTTCTCCCTTTCTTTCTTTCTTTCTTTCTTTCTTTCTTTCTTTCTTCCTTTTTTTTTTTTTGCCTCCAGGGTTATCCCTGGGGCTACGTGCCTGCACTATAAATCCACTGCTCCTGGGAGCTATTCTTTTCCCTTTTTGCTGCCCTTGTTGTTTATCATTGTTATTATTGTTGTTGTTGTTGTTATTGCTGTGTCGTTGTTGGATAGATCAGAGAGAAATCGAGAGATGAGGGGAAGACAAATGGGGGAGAGATAGACACCTGCAGGCCTGCTTCACCACTTGTGAAGCGACCCCCCTGCAGTTGGGGAGCCAAGGATTGAACCGGGATCCTTATGCCAGCCCTTCCACTTTGTGCCATGTGTGCTTAACCTGCTGGGCTACCACCTGACCCCAACACCATCCTTTTCTACAAGTATCTGTTTTATAAATAATGTTGGTCATCTATCTATCTGAAGATTAGTGAAGGAAAAATAAAGTGGGGAGTCTGTGGGACCCCAATGACCTTCTCTTTACATACAGAAGATTTAGCACAGGGAGGGTCAATAGCTTAATAGTTATGCAAAAAGACTTTCATACTTAAGGCTCTGAGCTCCCAGATTCAATCTCTACCATAAGCCAGAGTTAAGCAGTGCTCTAGTGTGTGTGTGTGTGTGTGTGTGTGTGTGTGTGTGTGTGTGTGCGTGAGAGAGAGAGAGAGAGAGATTGAGATTGAGTGCAAAGCCATCCCTCAGGTGCCTTTTCCTGGGTATAGATAGAAAGGTGAATGAACAAGCAGTGCCACAGCCAGCCTGCAGTTAGAGTGGATTGAGAAGGCCCTAGTTTGGCATCAGCTGCTCCCCACTCCCCAGATCAAATGTCAGCTGCCAGGACCAACTGGTGCCTCCTGGAGGTCTTTAAAAAATGATTTTCCAGCTGTGAAAGGCTGTGCCATTGTTCTGCTGTTTGGCCACCTTTTTCCTGGCTGGCCCACTGGCAGGGCAGTCAGAATGAGTCAAATCAAAGGGTCCACAATACAACAGCTCCCTAGCTACGGTCCCTCCTCTTTCAGCTGTCTGATGCAGATCATCAAAGGCATTGCATATGGCCCTGTGTTTGCTCATCATTGACCTCACAGGCCTCTAGAATTTTCACAAGTCAGAGCAGGCGCCAGGAGAAAATTTGCAGCCCCTGAGGGTGCCCTAAGGGTGGTTAATAGCAAGGGAGGGTGACAAGAAAGGGGGAAGTTTAGTGTGCTCTGGTTCCCAATTATTTGGCTAACGGCTGGAGGTTGACCTTGAGCTTGCGTCTGCCACATGGCAGAGGCACCAGCCCGGCAGCATCTTCTGAGGGATCAAGAATAATGGAACTCAAAAATGCAAGTGATTTTCATGAATGCTTCTCTCTCTTCACTTCATCACCCCACCCTACTTCCCTGCCTGAGAAGAAGGAGGAGAAGCTCACTAACCACTTGCTCTAAAAGTATAGTTCTTATACACAGAGGTCTCATAAACAGAGTCTCATGTTGCAGAGATCTTTGCCTACTGTCTGAGCTTTACAAGTTTGCCTTCTCTGCATGGAAGAGAAGTGCCATGTGCCCTGCACAGCGACCTGATCCCAGTTAGGGATGTAGGAAAAGAAACTAGAGTGGTCCATGGCATGGTGCTTGAGGTCCAAACATGAGTTCAGTTCTAGGCAATGCATGTACCAAAGTGATGCTCTAGTGTTTTTTTTTTCTCTCTCTTTCTCATAAATAAAAATATATATACATACACAAACTAGAGACAGCATCTTTTTTCTTTATTGATTTAATAATGATAAGAGGGGTACAATTCCACACAATTCCCACCACCAGAGTTATGTATCCCATCCCCTCCAGTGGAGTTTTCCTATTCTTTATCCCTCTGGGATCATTATGGGGTGCAGAAGGTGGAAGGTCTGGTTTCTGTAATTGCTTCTCCACTGGACATGGGTGTTGGCAGGTCGACTCATGCTCCCAGCCTGTTTCTGTCTTTCTCTAGTAGGGCAGGGCTCTGGGAAGGTGAGGTTCTAGGGCACATCAGTGAAGCCATCTGCCCAGGGAAGTCAGATTGGCATCATGGTAGCATCTTCAATTTGGTGGCTGAAAAAGCATTAAGATATAAAGCAGAACAAATTGTTGACTAATCAGGAATCTAAAGGTAAGATTATAGCTGATAAGATTTGGGGGTCTGCATTTTGGAAAAAGCTAGTAGGTCTATTTTAGGTATATTCTAAGGGGTCCATGACTTTGCTAATTTTTGCCTGAGCCTGACAGCTAACATGCAGGTGAGCCAAAAGTGCTATCTGGGGAGACAGAGCCAGAGTTGGAAATAGAACTAGAAAGCTGAATCAGGGAAGAGAGTAGCTCCCAATTATGGGAAAAGTATACAAATATTGTTAACTGTAAACCCCATTGATTTGATCTGGGGCCCATATTCAGCATAGTAACCTGTGCAACCTCCGCATCACTGCAGGTTTAAGCTTACATTCTGTGGTAATACCTAGGAATATTCTAGACTGCACTCATTGTAGGACCCATCTTCCTTGAGTGGCAGAGTATGCCAAACCAACCTCCCTTCGGAGAATGTATCAGTCCCCACCATTGTGGACCCACACTGACGGCAAGAGAGACAGAGTCTTTTTTTCTGAGAATTATTATTTGAACCTTAAAGATAAAGGACTTGGGCTTAGCTGTCACTGGCAATGAGCCAGTATACAAGAGACTGGTCACCTATGTGCCCTTGGGATATATTCATAGTGTAAAGTTATTCCCAGTCCAGCTAGAATAGCAGAATACAGCTGAGGTAGAAAGCAGGGGCAAATTACTGCAGTGTGTCCTGCTTGGCTTCATGTTACACAGCCCCAGACATGGATACCTCCTGCCTTCCAAAATGTAGTTTTGGAGAGAATTATGGGGCTTGCTTTGCACCTTGTTCATGCTGTTCCTGGATGATTTGGTTCAGCCTCTATCACTGTCATGTAACTGACCTTGTGGGATTCATTGTTCACTTTAAAATCTGAGTGATGCCATCACCCAAATAAAGAGACCCCTTACAGAATGGGAGAAGATCTTCACATGCCATACATCAGACAAGGGGCTAATAATGAAAAAATTTAAAGAGCTCAGCAACAAGAAAACAAATGACCCCATCCAAAAGTGGAGAGAGGAATATTCACCATAGAAGAGATCCTAAAGGCCAACAAACATATGAGAAAATGCTCTGTCACTGTCAGAGAAATGCAAATCAAGACAATAAGGTATCACTTCACTCCTGTGAGAATGTCATACATCAGAAAAGGTAGCAGCAACAAATGCTGGAGAGGTTGTGGAGAGGTTGTGGGGAAAAAGGAACCCTCCTGCACTGCTGGTGGGGATATAAAGTGGTCCAACCCCTGTGGAGAGAATTCTGGAGAAGGCTAGAAACGGACCTACCTTATGACCCTGCAATTCCTTTTCTGGGGATAGATCCTGAGAAACCAAACACACCCCTCCAAAAAAAAAAAAAAAAAAAACCAAAAAACTAAGCCCTAGCAGTTTTATGTGGTCTAATCAATATTTAAAAAGAGAAACACTTACTGCCCCTTATCTCTCATATCTAAATTTCCCATGCCCCGAAGGAGTTTGCACATAGACAGGGAAGCCCTATATATGTGATAAAATGTATATACACTCTGAAAGTATATGTGGACTGTCATAATTTTGATCTCAGTACCTCTCAAAGTTATAAAAAGAGATTTGTGAACTGCAAAGTAGTATATACGTGTAAGCTGTTGAATCTTTGGTTATCTTGTTTTATAAAGGGCAATTAAAAATGCAAGAATGTTTTCTCTTGTAGAATTGGTTGCATGAAAAAAGTCAGATGAGCACAAAAAGCGCTAGCTTTGCCACTTGATGGCTGTTCAAGACCTGTTTTCAAGGGTCACTCATGTGCAGCACTGTTTCCCCTGAAACAAAAGCAACTTGAGAAGTTTTATGGAAGCATGAGACTAACACTTCTTAATTGTAAGATATGCAGCTGAAATAATTAGTGGAAGAATATTATTAGATGTAGGGTATTTCACCATACATTAACTACTGTGTCTAAGATAGCTTATTTATAGGCTGTTAAAGTTGTATAAAGAAGAAGGGAAAAAAACAAAGCCTAGAAGTCCTTTAATATAACAGTACTGAAAATCTCATTTTCAGTAAAAATGATGACTTTTAAAAACTGAAAACCATGACTTTTAAAAGCTACATGCTTTTTAAAAAAACACTTGGGAGTTAAGCGCAGGTGGTGCAAAGCGCAAGGACAGGCATAAGGATCCCAGTTTGAGCCCCCCGGCTCCCCACCTGCAGGGGGGTCGCTTCACAGGCAGTGAAGCAGGTCTGCAGGTGTCTGTCTTTCTCTCCCCCTCTCTGTCTTCCCCTCCTCTCTCCATTTCTCTCTGTCCTATCCAACAATGACAACAACAATAAGTACAATAATAAAACAAGGGCAACAAAAAGGCAATAAGTAAATAAATAAATATTTAAAAAAACACTTAAATTATTTTTACTGAATATTAAGCTTAGGCAGTGAGCCTAGATATATACAGTTGTTCTTAGGGTAGGATTTGAAAGCATCATCTGGTAATTTTTTTTTTAAAAGGAATAACCTGTTATAGAGTCATATACCATTTCCTGAATGAGAAGGAATCTGCCAGTGTTTCTGTAAAGGTAGTTAACCTGATGGCAGAAACAACTGCTCAGGATATTTTGCAAATTTACATTTGTTGATTCCATACTAAACTGAATAACCAGGCACAGAGAAGGTAAAGCCCTCTTTTAATTAACCCTCTTGGTGTGGGCCTATGTGATTAAATATGACGGAGCTGCTCCTGGGGTTTCTGCTACTGAAAATACTAACAATAATCATTTGTTTTGTTTTTATATTTAAACACATTATTGCATAGCTTGGTGCAGAGATAATTACCAATTTTATCTCCTGTGTTTTTCTAATGTTCATTAATAACAATAAAGGGTTGTAGGTTAAAAACTCATTTAATTGCCTTTATGTTAATGACATTATGAATAGCCTTAGCTACAAGATTCTAATTCTGTCCAGTATCCTCTTTCTCAGCGGAGCCCCAGGAGGGCTGCTCATTTTATCAGCATTACTGATTCAGAGTTTTCCTTGCAGGTGGGTTTTTGTACATAATCAGAATTAATGCACAACACATTTTGCAAGGAATGGAGTAGAAGCTCTCGGAATAAGTAATTAACTAGAGTGCCCAAGGAAATATGCCCAAGCAATTTTTTAACATATTCATAAAACATTAAGAACAGTCATAAACACAGTAGAAACAATTTCCTGATAATGTGGTTTTTAGACTGTTTTCTTGCTCCTTTTCTATTTTTATTTCTCACATAAGGAGATTTTTTTTTTTTAAATTGGAAATCCCAGGGATGTAGATAAAATGCTCAAAGTGTGGCCCTTTGGGATTTACTGTGTTTCCTTTGCTGCTGAAACCAAGCGCACAGAATCTCAGTGCTCTTTCTCTCTTTTCCCCTACCCCCATCTGAGGAAGCTCGCTTCTCCCTCTTACCCACCTTCACACCATTATTCATATGGTGACTATAATCTTGGATGCTGAAAATAATCTTTACTATCATCCAGGCCATTTTTTTCCACCCAAGGCTGAAGTTTAGAGTTGTCCTGGTTCTTATGGAGTTTACCTGAAATCTCAGTGGGAACACACAGAGAAAGGTTGCAGCAACAAGCTCCTGGTCAAAAGAACTTTATAGGCACGAAGTTCCAGGTGACCTAAAGCAAGACTACATGCAGTATGTTGTACACAGAAACTTTCATTGTGGGATGCTCCCCTGTATGATATTAATACCAGTATTTCACGTGACAAAGTATTGTTGCAGTTTGTCTAAACACTGATAAGAAGTAGACAATAACATTAGTTTGTTAGCTTCCTAGAGCCTTTAATTCATTAGTTCATTTAATTCTCACAGGATCCTCAGTCATGAACATGTAGTATACCCATTTTATAACTGAGAACAGGCTTAGAGATGTTAAGTAGTTTGCTCTAGGTTACATAGCTAATAAATTGCAAACCCCAAGCCCTTTACCTACACTTAATAACAGTACTAATAAATTGCCCCAATATCAGTCTTTGATACTGAGAGTACAAAGCAGATGCTGACCTTGCTCTTCTGGGCCTGCAACCTAGCCTCTAGAGTGGAAGATTTCATGACTATACTTCTTTTTTTTTAAATTTTATATTTATTTATTTATTCCCTTTTGTTGTCCTTGTTGTTTTATTGTTGTAGTTATTATTGATGTCATCGTTGTTGGATAGGACAGAGAGAAATGGAGAGAGGAGGGGAAGACAGAGAGGGGGAGTGAAAGACAGACACCTGCAGACCTGCTTCACAGCCTATGAAGTGACTCCCCTGCAGGTGGGGAGCCGGGGGCTCAAACCAGGATCCTTCCTCTGGTCTTTGTGCTTTGCGCCACCTGCGCTTAACCCGCTGCGCTACCGCCCAACTCCCCATGACTATACTTCTTGAACATTTATGTACACATGAATTTATAGGGATTTTCCTCCTTTTAAAAAAATATGTTGTTTGTTCTAATGAGAGATATGTAGAAAAAAACATCATTATGTATGAACTAATGATGTCCCCTCGATGATGCCCCATTCTTTTTAGTAGAAGTATCAAATAATTCAGGTGCTACCCAAAGTCCACTTTATGATGGTACCTAGTGCTGGTCACCTGTCCCAGTGACTTCTGACTGTCCTCATATTTTAGTAGAGGTCTTCCTTTGCCTGTGGCATCATAAATTGGAAACACAACTCCCTTGATTTTCAAATTAATGGTAAGTGCAATGAAAGACCATTGTAAGACATGTAGAAATAATTACTGCTTAAAACAATGACGTGTCAGGTCTTGGTTAAACTCAAACATGTGCACTGACTATATAAAATATTATTTCTCTGTATACTATAGAGTTGTCAGCACACAAAGATTTTGTCAAATGCTTTTACACTTAATTTGATTACACAACAACTTTATGGAATGTCCATTATCACTCCACTTGATAAGGCTTCACTTCTTTAAGGCACCTGTCTAAAAGCCAAACATTCACTTGGAAGCACAGATGAGTCCATGTACCCATACTCTTGACCCAAGGGTCAAGGCTACTAAGAGTGTGGTCCAGCACCACCTAAATGCAAATATTCAGGCCCCACCTAGACTAACTGAATCATAATCTGTGTTTAAGAAAAATCTTTATGAGGGGAGAGGGGCAGGACTTGGTGCATCTGGCTAAATGTACACATTACAGTGTGTAAGGATGCAGTTTCAAGCCCCTGGTCCCCATCTGCAGTGGGAAAGCTTCACAAATGGTGAAGCAGGGCTACAGATGGCTCGCTATATATCTCTCCCTCTCTGTCTTCCTCACCCCTCTCAATTTCTATCTCTATCAAATAATAAATAAATGAATAATATTTTTTAAAAAGAGAGAAAAAAGTCCCTATAGGAGGAGGGGAGATAGCATAATGGTTATGCAAATAGCTCTTCATGCCCGAGGCACCAAAGGTCCCAGGTTCAATCCCCAGCACCACCATAAACCAGACCTGAGCAGTGCTCTGATGTTTCTTTCTATATATCTCTTATTAGAATAAATAACATATTTTTTTTTAAAAAAGGAGAAAAATCCCTATAAATACATGTGTACATAAATGCTCAAGAAGTATAGTTGGGAGCTGGGCAGTAGCACAGTGGGTTAAGCACAGGTGGCGCAAAGCACAACAACCGGGTAAGGATCCAGGTTCCAGCCTCCGGCTCCTCACCTGCAGGGGAATCGCTTCACAGGCAGTGAAGCTGGTCTGCAGCTGTCTATCTTTCTCTCCCCCTCTCTGTCTTCCCTTCCTCTCTCTATTTATCTCTGTCCTGTCTAACAAGGACAACAATAATAACTACAACAATAAAACAGGGGTAACAAAAAGGAATAAATAAATAAATATTTTTTTAAAAAAATATAGTCATAAATCTTCCACTCTAGGGGCTAGGTTGCAGGCCCCAGAAGGGCAAGGTCAGCATCTGCTTCGTACTCTCAGTATTTCCATGATGTTCAGTCAGAACAGATGTCCTATTAGATCACATCAACATCTGTATCAGTGGACAGTTTGTTCTGCCAGTCAGTATCAGTACCCTTTCTAGAGAAAACAGCACCATTTTCCACATTTCTTGAAGATTCGCCCTCAGTGCAGGGCCACTTCCCTTGTTCATTGGAAACAGGTGAAGTTATGTTTGAGAGCTACTGAAGCCTGTGGTTTCCAATCCTGATTCTCAGCCTACAAAACAAGTGACTACAGGGAGTAGGGACATTGCATAGTGTAATTATTTAAAAGAAAACAACATAAATGAAGAGAAAGGGCTATTTATATCAACTGCTACTAATTAAATGAGAAATAATGGGTCCTGCTGAGAAAGTATACAGTCGGAGAGAGCAAAAAGAACTTCCTGCCAGTAAAAACTATCAGACAATGGGACAGTTTTCCTAGTGGGTTAATTATAACTCCTGAGGAAGATTGTCCAAGGCAAGATGAGATAAGTACCAGGAAAGTATAATGTGCTTCCAACCCTATTATCAATGATGCTTTCAGGCACCAGCTCTGGGTCACAGATTCTGAATACACTAAATACTTAATTCAGTGCTGCCCTTTCACCTGAAAGATCTCGGGTAAGAGAAAAATGTGTGCACTAGTCCAGTTCTCTCTTATTTAGCTTTTCACTGAAATACTGAAGGAACAAATGATGGGGGAGGAAATTATAACTTCCACTCTGCTCTCCCATCCAGGAGTGATTTCCATTTCAAACAACTGGTAAAATACCAATATGGCCATTTAAAAGCTTGTGAGGATGATCCCTCAGCCCCTGACTTAGTTTTCTTCTAAAATTACTCTGCAAAGACATTTTAAAAGCTGAGACTGGTGTGTGGAGGTGAGAGTCTTCTATTAAAAAAAAAAAATCAATGCAGATCGAGCTTTCATAAGATGTTGATTTTAGAAGCTGCTGGGTTGAAAATGATTTACTTTCTCATTAGTTGGAACTGGCTCGTGGCTATGATAAAACATAAGACAAATAATTTAAAATATATACCTGCAGAGGTTGTTTGACTTTCATTTTGTCCTTGAAAGATGTGGGGCCTATCTAAAGAAGGATTTGCTCAGAAGTAAAGGGCTATAAATCACAAATAGCAAAGAGCAGTGCCCGTAAGAGATCAGGTTCTTAGGCCAGGGAGAACTGGGTTTGAATCCAGGTACACATCAGTATTTATACAGCTCCACATTTAAAGACTTTTCATTCCTCTAAATCCCATGTTCCACATTTGTAAGAAGTAGATAAGAACAGAAATAACTATGGTGAATGGGAGGAGTAAATGATCTGGTTGCATTTCATTAATGGAATATACATTACCAAGTTCAGTTCTAGGGAAATGATAGCTGTTCAATTTGAAATTATTTTATTGGGCTGGGGAGACAGCATAATGGTTATGCAAAAGCCTTTCAAGCCTGAGGCTCTGAGGTCCCAGGTTCAATCCCCAGCCCCACCATAAGCCAGAACTGAGCAGTGTTCTGGTGTCTCTCTCTCTCTCTCTTTCTCTCTCTCTCTCTCTCTGTATCTTTCCCTCTGTATCTCCACTTTCTCATTAAAATATTAAACTAAATAAAATATTTTTTTAAAAATAAATTTTCATTTTGGGGGAATCACAGCCGGTTAAGCGCACACAGCATGAAGCGCAAGGATCAGTGTAAGGATCCCGGTTTGAACCCCTGGCTCCCCACCTGCAGGGGAGTTGCTTCACAGGCAGTGAAGCAGGTCTGCAGGTGTCTATCTTTCCCTCCCCCTCTCTGTCTTCCCCTCCTCTCGCCATTTCTTTCTGTCCTATCTAACAATGACGACATCAATAACAACAACAATAATAACTACAGCAACAATAAAACAACAAGGGCAACAAAAGGGAAAATAAATAAATTTAAAAGAGAAAGAAAATATTTTATTGTTTACATATAACTACCATGCCTACATTTTGATACTAGAACAACAAAAGTTGAGAAATTTTTTCTAAAGTCTACTTCTTGCTTTCACTGAGTTTCCAATCAGACTGGAGAATGATGTAGGGACATGAAAGTATTAACAAAAATGAAGAAAGGCAACCTAGGAAGTAGTAAAGTGGGTCCAGTGTCTTATCTGCAAGCCTGACATCCTGAATTCAATCCTTGGCATCATCTGTGCATGGTTGATGCCCCAGCTCTCTCTTCCTTTATCTCTTATTACTGAATAAATCTTAAAGAAAACTAAAAAGAGAATATAGTGAAAGTTAAATAAGACATGGCAGCCAGCGGAGGAGAGAGGCAAGGGGTGGAGACAGTCCAGAGGAATCAGATGTGAGAGCAGCAGACAAAAGATTTCAAGGAGAAATAAATTGAACTGTAGCGGGGTCCTGAGAAATCTCGAGAATAATGGTGAGCTGTACAGCAGTGAAACCCTACTATGTCTGTTTTTTGAACCCCCTTGGTTACCTGACAAGCAAATCTTACTTGCAAGTGCCTCTGGTGAGCATGTGGTGACTTGCCTATATTGACAACAAACATTCACTCATTAATGTTCATTGAGTACATAATATATGGAAAGCACTGAAAATACGGGTATTTTACTTTGATCTGTACACAGCTTATATTCTAGTGGTGAAGGCATCAATAACCACACAAACATATAACAGTAGATTAAGCAGGGAAAGGAACAGGGAAGGATAGTGGGTAACTGTTTTACATAGAGTGGCTGGGGAGGTCTCTTTGAAGATACAACCTATAAGCATAGGCTTGAAGACTGGAGGGGAAATATTCAGGCAGCGGGAACAGCAGGTGCAAAGCTACCATGGTGGGATTCCATTTCCCCTTTGGAAAAAAGGCTTATGTGAGCAGAATGAACATGGATTCGTGAGAGCTATGCACAGATTTTTTTTTCTCTTGCACACTAGGATGGTCTGCCCAAATAACACATTAAGGAGCAAAATAAAGTTGAGAATCATTGATCATACTTCTAAAAGTAAGTCAACATATAAAGCAGAAGAGATACTGCTGATAGTAATACAATAGGAATTTGTAAACTGATGAACTCATTTATTTTATGAACACCAGGCGGGTTTAAGACATGTCTCACCAATTAGGCTACGTAGTTCCCGCTGAAACCAGTTTAAATTACTTTCTACATATTTACTTACTAAAAAAAAAAAAAACCTCAGTGATCATCATCATTTAGTAAAAATTATTTTGTTTAGTGAAAATCCATGAGGCAGATATGTTCCTGGAGAAGGGCAAATGATTGCATTGTGTACTAAAAATGGCATCATGGAACTTCACCCTGAATAATACCATTGTATTGTCTAACACCAATAATTCAAGTGACAGTGTGTTCTTTCTTTCTTTCTTTCTTTCTTTCTTTCTTTCTTTCTTTCTTTCTTTCTATTTATTTATTTATTTATTTTGCAAACAGGCTAAAATGTTTAGTGGCAGGGAAAATGCTATGAAAGCAATATGTTAGGAAATCTTTGTTTCAACATGAAGAAAAAGAGGTGTTTTAATTTTATAATTTCTGCCAACATTCTGGTAGTATACTCCAATGTTGATTTGCCTGTTTTTAATGATACTGTAAACATATCATCCTCTAACAGGGAAACAATGGTATTTTAGTCCCACTAGAGTGAAAGAATATTGATATATAATGTCTAATTATAATGTCTAAATGGTATCTTCTTCAATTTCTTGATTCCATAACCTTTCTATGGAAAAGACTCTTGGGATATTATAGAGGAAAAAAGTGGATTTTTTTTCTCCCAGATGGATTCATTGGCTAGGGCAGTAGTTTCAGTTATGCCAATAAAATGGAAGGGAAATGGAAAGTCAGGCAACTGCCAGGGGGGTTAGTGTGGGACTATTACCAAGGCAGAAATGAGGCCAAAGAAATGATAAATGTGTACCTTTCACCTACTCCATCAGCTGAAGCCTGACCTGGATCCTCTTTTACATCTGAGCTCCAAGTCAGCCACCATTTTTCACAGCGACTCTTAATAGTGGACATTAACTTAGCCCTCCCTGGAAGGGCTGACCTGCAGTCCACACCAGTGCTTCTCCAAACTGTAATCACTTGCTCACTCGGTAATTTTATCAAATAGCATTCACCTTTTCCAGCCACTTATTGGCCAATTAAGTCAAGTTCTCACTGAGGGGGTCCAGCTGGCTTCCAGTTATCTTAGATGAATTGATTGAAGACACTCTGCAATCTATGAACCCAGTTTAATGATCTAGGTGATAATACTTGTAATTCTTCTCAGTCAGGGGAATTTGCTGCAGCTGTTGTCGGCAAATCCGTGTTCTGATACACTGTAGGACCAGAACGGCATTAATCTGCCCTCAAAGTTCCACAGAGATGGTTCCTTTGTGAACAGGGAGATTTAAAATTCACTCGGCATTGTCAAATAAAGACAATCTTTCCACTAATGTAGTTAATTTAAAACAGGAAAGAAAGAGGTTTATTTGTTTTCTGAGAGAGAGAGAGAGAGAGAGAGAAAGCACCACTCTAGTATGTGTAGTGCCTAGAATTGACCTAGGCCTCAGTCATGCAAGTCCTGCACTCTAGCCACTGAACCACCTTCTGGGCCAAAACCTTGGTGTGTTTTCCTTGTTTGTTTGTTTTTTAAAAGAATTTATTTATTTATTCATGGGAAAGATAGGAGGAGAGAAAGAACCAGTCATCACTCTGGTACATGTGCTGCCAGGACCAAACTCAGGGATCAAACTCAGGACCTCATGCTTGAGAGTCTAGTGCCTTAGCCACTGTACCACCTCCCTGACCACAACCTTGGTGCTTGGTGCTTGTGTTTTAAGGTGGACTATAGGAAGAATATATTATTAATAATACCTGATTGAAAATGATGAAAAGCAAGTAAATGCTCTTTTAATATTACTGCTATAAACTGTATGTCAAATATTTGAGATAAAAATAAAGCCTACCTTTAAGGCAAAAACACAGTCCTTTCAAAAATATTGGGGTGGAGCCCCAAGGACAAAAGTCATTATTTTTATATGAAGTGTTTCATGGAAGACATAAAATAGTAAGGGCTTATGCTCCCACCCCCTGGATTCCTGACTATTGAAGTGATAATGAAGAAGTATAATACAGTGACACAGGCCTTCAATGCATCTCCAAACACTTTTCTGCAGTGACATATTTTTTTAAAAAGTAATCATTAAATAATTTGCTTGCTTGCTTTCCTATGTGTGCATTTGTTCCCTGAACTGCTGAAACGTTAATCCTCCTCCCTATGAAGCAAATACTGTAAATAACACTCTGGAGGTTTTTCTGGGTGTTGCAAATTCAGACTACTTAGGATCACTCTAGCCTACAGTGGGTCTGTGAAGTTTATGTTTACAAACTGAAAAGATGGTTTTGATTTTCTTATGAAAGTGGCAGCTGTGATATTAATTTACGCTGTGCTGAGGAGCTGCCGTCCTCTTTCTGGAGAGTGGGTTTCTTTTCACTGAAAAGTGTGATTGAACTTGGCTTTGGGGATGTGTGACTTGCTGGGAGAGAAACTGGTGCTTTTGATGAGATTTTAAATTCTCCCAATGGTGCAGGAGGAACAATGGACTAGATAAGATATATGGAAAGATATTTTTCAAGTGGACTTTGGTGCAAAAACTTAATGGAACCATGACCATACTTAACTTTAGGGGTTCAAATTTAAGCAAGATAAAGGTCAGAAAAAAAGATGAAGTGGTGTTGTTGTTTCATTTTTTTTTTCTAAACAGAATAAAGTACAGCCTAGCAGAGTTTGGGGATCTTATATGAAAGAAACTCAGTTTTCTTTGAAAACAAAACATGATTTTTAGTCAAAAACACTTTATTGCATTGCTCTGTTTCTATGTGCTCCCCTTTATTTGATGGATTAACCTAATTTAACATATTCTAATTCGGTAAATGAAAAATCTTGTCCGGGTAGCATTAATAATAATTGTAGCAAACACTTGTCACATGCCAGATAAGAATTAAACTCAATTAATCTTTACAACAGCTTATCAGGTCAATGATTTTGGTATCCTCATTTTTAAATGAGGAAAAAGAAGAACAAAGAGGATAAGTAAATTGTCCAGTCAAGTACCTAGTAAAAGTCAGAACCAAAGTTTAAGCCAACCATGCTGGCTATAGTATTTGTGTATTTATTGAATATATAATTAAATCTCAGACGACTCCTAAATTCAAAATCTCTGTTTTTGTTTTCTATTTTGTTTCTTTTTAAAAGTATTTATTTACTTATTCCCTTTTGTTGCCCTTGTTGTTTTATTGTTGTAGTTATTGTTGTTGCTATTGATGCCATCATTGTTGGATAGGACAGAGAGAGGTGGAGAGAGGAGGTGAAGACATAGAGGGGGAGAGAAAGAGACACCTGCAGATCTGCTTCATCGTTTGGGGGCTCGAACCGGAATCCTTATGCTGATCCTTTCACTTTGCACTACCTATGCTTAACTTGCTGCACTACCGCCTGACTCTCCCATGTTCTCTTCTTAACAAAATAATTATAAATGGTCAAAGGACAACTGATATCACAAGTGGAAATCATAACTGTTCCAAGTGCTCAGTTCAGGAGGCCTTATTCCCAGATTTATTATTTGAGAATATCAAAAGAACTCCAACTGCTTCATGAATTTACTTGAGTAATTGGTATGTTAGCTAAATGTTAGAAAAAACATTTATTTATTATTAATGAGAGAAAGAATGTGAAGAAGAGAGAACAAGAACATTACTCTGGAACATGTGATCCTGGCGATGGAACTCAGGACTTCATGCTAGAGTGTCCAACTCTTTGTCCACTGTGCCTCTTCCTTGGCCACAGAAAGGTGGATATTCTGCCCTTTTTCCCCCACTGGTCAACACAAAGTGAAGTATCAAACTAACCTTGAATTTTTTCCTTTAGGCCCATTTTATCTCATTGAAATATATATATATGTACATATATATATGTATATATATGTACATATATATATGTAAATATAGACATAGATATCCAGATTTTTCTTGAGGACAAGACTTTTGTTTCTTTAATCTAAATCCAGCATTTTAGTAACTGTTTAAAATAGGTCATATGGTACATGTGAAAATTTGATATGGGGAAAGAAACATAGGAGAGGGAAAAGCTAAATACCATAAGAATATCTCCTGTGGGAATCGGGCAGTGGTGCAGGTCTGCAGGTGTCTTTCTCTCCCTCTCTCTGTCTTCCCGTCTCCATTTCTCTCTGTCCTATCCAACAACAACTGTTGGGCTAGCGTTGCAGGAGAGAGAGATGAACCAGGAACCAAGATTGAGGTGGCAAGGCAATTCAAATCTTTATTCATACAAACGCCCCAGAGTCGGGGGGGAACACACCTGGTCAAGCCACAGTGGTGCCAACCAACAGCTGGCAGCAGCCTCAGTCTGCACGCCCGCTCTCCTACAGGTCAGGACACGGAAGAGCCAAGACAGAAACTGAAGTGGTTTGACAATACCATACATGGCTAGGAGAGGGGTGGAGAAAGGTGGGAGGGTCTGGAAATGGTAGGAGCCCCCTCAGCAACTGTTGCTAGGGTCCAGAGGGCAGAAAGAAGACAGATCAAAGGAATGGAATGGGTGGGGATCTCCCAGGCACAACAATGATTATGCAGATAGGCCATAGCATCAGGGGCTCAAACCAGGATCCTTACTCTGGTCCTTGCGCTTCATGCCATGTGGGCTTAAGCCACTGTACCACCACCCAGCTACTTTCTTTCTTTCTTTCTTTCTTTCTTTCTTTCTTTCTTTCTTTCTTTCTTTCTTTCTTTCTTTCTTTCTTTCTTTCTTCCTTCCTTCCTTCCTTTCTTTCTTTCTTTCTTTCTCTCTCTCTCTTTTTCTTTCTTTCCTTCTTTCTTTTCTTTCTCTCTTTCTCTATGTCAACAAAGTTTTGCTGCAACTCTGTTGTACAATTCCACTGCTCCCAGTAAATATTTTTTTCCCCAGAGGTGAAAATCAGAGAGGACAAGAGGTGAAAGACCAATACCACTCACTCATGGAGCATGTAGGTTCTCCTACATGACGGCCAGGGCCTCAAACCCTGGTCCTTGCATGGTAAAGTGTACTCTACCAAGTGAGCTATCTCCCAGCCCAGATGAAAACTATTTTTATAATACTACTGAAATGCTATTTGCATATTCATTCTCATTCTCTCTCAAATATGAGGGGACTTTTCAGGAGGCTATATGATAGCAATCCTGTGTTAGAATTTTCTAAGGCAGTCATACATGAGCATGTATTTCAGTTGTTCTCAGTACTATACTGTAAGTGGTTATCTTCAATTGCATCTGCAACTCCAATATTATCAGCAAACTTATTTTGAATCCTGAATTTTTTTCTTGCATCTGCACAGAAACATAATAAGAAATATACTTCTATGGTCCGGGAGGTGGCACAGTGGCCAAAGCATTGGATTCTCAACCTTGAGGACTCAAGTTCGATCCCTAGCAGCACATGTACCAGAGTGATATCTGGTTCTTTCTCTCCTCCTATCTTTCTCATGAATAAATAAATAAATTATTAAAACAACAACAACAACAAATAACTTCATAAAAAGAAATATACTTCTGCTACCAAGTTTTATAGTGGTATTTTAGACCTTTTTTTTTTTTTACTGTTTTTTAAAAAAAAATTTATTATCTTTATTTATTGGATAGAGACAGCCAGAAATAAAGAGGGTGATAGAGAGGGAGAGAGACAGAGAGACACCTACAGCACTACTTCACCACTCGGAAAGCTTTCCTCCTACAGGTGGGGACCGGGGGCTTGAACCTGAGTCCTTGCACATTGTAATACATGCGCTCAACCAGGTGCGCCACCACCCGGCCCCTGAACCTTTGTTTTAATTTTAACATGGTAAGTGTTAGATAAACTCTTTATAAACAAAATATCTTTGGATTATCAATTTTTATTATAATTTTTATTATTAATGAGTTGATAGTAGCTTAAAAATTATAATATTTCAGGAATAAGAGATAAAGGGATTTTAACACAACAAAGTTTGCAAACTTCTGACTTAATCCATCAGCTGACAAATATGATTAAATTGCTACATGCTTCAGCATTGTGTTAAGTACTATGAGTGAACTAAAGTATGAGCATAACCTTTTCCCTTAAATTGCTTGAAATTTAATTTTAGACATATGACTGATTTGTTATCTGTGATATCTGAATATTTGAGGTGACACCAGAGTTGTGTCTACTAGGCTCAAGATATTTTTCTACTTGGGGGATAGTACAACACTTATTTGGACTAAAAGAAAAAAGAAGTTACTCTACTGCTTTGAGCAAAATATGACTGGTAAGTTAGAAAACTTGGACTAGTCTGCCATGTATAAGTATGAGAAATCTTCGGATTCTCAATTTTACCACTTTTTTTTTTCCCCAAAGAAAGAGCTTTGTTCTGTATACCTCACAGTGTGACCAGAATGAGCGATCTGTATGAATTTGCACTGGAAACTGTGAAGCCCTATCTAGCACTTATGTAATACTAGACAATGCTAAGCACTTTCCTCATATTCTCTCTACCACTCTTCTTTTTCTCTCTCCTTACCACTCTTAACTATATTGAGAACTTAACTGACATCACCAGATTCATGGCACATAACAGCAAATTATTTTTATTTTCTTTTTTACCAGAGCACTACTAAGCTCTGGCTTATGATGGTTCTGTCTCAAACATAACTTTTTTTTTCATAAAGTTATGTATCTCCCCAGCATACAAGAATAATTATTTTAATAATATGTTTATAGAACAAAAGGAACTTTTAAAATGAAACAAAAACAAAACAGAATAAAGAATAAAAAAACTGAGAAGCAAGAATTTTTGTTTATCTTCTTCAGAATAAACATGAGACATTATCCAAAGAAAAGAAAAACATGTATCTGAAGTCATGTGTTCACACAGCACGATATGTAATCCCCAAGATCTGGATACAACCCAAGTGTCCAATGATAGATGTGTAGGTAAAGGAGTTATGGTATATATACACACAGTGGAATACTACTGAGCTGTAAGAAAAGATAAAATCTTTTTATGCTACAACTTGAAGGGAATTATGCTAGGTGGAGTAAGCCAGAGGAGAAGGACCAGATGAAGTCATAGATGGGACTTAAAAAAAAAAAGTGGTGCTTAAAAAAACACAGTGGTGCTTCACAGTGATGAAGCAGGTCTGCAGGTGTCTATCTTTCTCTCCCCCTCTGTCTTCCCCTCCTCTCTCCATTTCTCTCTGTTCTATCCAACAACAACGATAGCAATAACAGCAACGATAAACAACAAGGGCAACAAAAGGGAAGAAATGGCCTCCGGGAGCAGTGAATTCATAGTGCAGGTACTGAGCCCCAGCAATAACCCTGGAGACAAAAAAAAAAAAAAAACAGCAGTGCAGGAGTTGGGTGGTAACACAGCGGTTTAAGTGCACATGGTGCAAAGCGCAAGGACTGGTGTGGTGTAAGGATCCCAGTTCAAGCCCCCAGCTCCCCACTAATGAGTCCCAGAACCTCACCTCTTCAGAGCCCCAACCTGTGAGGGAAAGATAGGAATTGGCTGAGGGGTATGGATTGACCGGCCAATGCCCATGTCCAGTGGAGAAGCAATTACAGAAGCCAGAAATCTCACCTTCTGCACCCCAAAAATAATTTTGGTCCATATTCACAGAGAGGAGAAATGATAGGGGAAGATGACCAGAGGGACCTGGAGAGAAGAGGAAAAAGGGAGGGACTTTTGTATGTAGTAATAGGTGTACATGTGACTTGGAAAGGAAAAGAAGATGGGACCATAAGGAAAAAATGGGCAAATATGTACAAATACAGGCAGTTGTAGAAATAATACTTAATTCACATCTACAACCTTAAGAGAATTGATGTCGCTAACAATGGAGGGACTGGGCATTCAGAACTCTGGTAATGGGAATTGTATGAAGTTGTACTCCTGTTATCTTGTAATTTTGTAAATCAATATTAACTCATTACTAAGACAAAACAAAACAAAAACAAATGACAAAAAGAAAGTTGAGTTTCTCCAGATTAAAATGAATAAAATATATGTAACAATGGAGATATGTGAACTATAATGACATAGGTAGTATTTCTTCAAATACTTGCTAATTCATCATTGTCAATACAACAAATGTGAAAATCTTAGTTACACCAATAAAATTAGTAATTTTGTTAAAATAAAAGCAATACAATTATTATTTTTCTTTTTTTATTGGGGGGATTGATGGTTTACAGTAGGTACATTTGTTCTTACATTTGTAAATTTTCTCAGTTTTCTGCAAAACACTCTGACCCCCAGCCTATGTCCTCTTCCACCATCATGCACCAGGACCTGCAAGCCCTGCCCCCCTACTCCCAAGTCCTTTACTTTGGTGCAATACACTAAACCCAGCCCAAGTTCTGTTTTGTTTCCCCTTTCTGATATTTCTCAGTTTCTGTCCATGAGTGAGATCATCCCATAATCATCTCATTTAACATGATTCCTTCAAGCTCCACCCAAGATGAGGTAGAAAGGGTGAATTCATAGTGCAGTGGGTTAAGCACACTTGGTGTGAAGCACAAGAACTGGCGTGAGGATCCCAGTTTGAGGCCCCGGCTTCCCGCCTGCAGGGGAGTCGCTTCACAGGCGGTGAAGCAGGTCTGCAGGTGTCTCTCTTCCTCTCCCCTCTCTGTCTTCCCCTCCTCTCTCCATTTCTCTCTGCCCTATCCAACATGACATCAATAACAACAATAATAACTACAACAACAATAGAAAAAAAAGCAAGGGCAACAAGAGGTAAAATAAATAAATTTAAAAAAATTTTAAAAGAAAGGGTGAATTCATTATTCTTAATATCTGACTAATATTCCATTGTATATGTGCCACAACTTACTTAGATACTCATCGATGGACACTTGGCTTGCTTCCAGGTTTTGGCAAATTGTGCTGCTATGAATGCAAGTTTTCCAGATTTTTTTGGATGGTTGTGTCTGGTTCTTTTTTTTTTTTCCAAGTTTTATTTATTTATTAGCAAGGAAGATAGGAGGAGAGCAAGAACCAGATATCACTCTGGTACATGTGCTGCCAGGGATTGAACTCAGGTCCTCATGCATGAGAGTCCAGTGCCTTAGTCACTGCGCCACCTCCTGGACCACTCTGGTTCTTTAGTTATAAATCCCCAGGAGAGGAATGGCTGGATCAGGTGTAGGTCCATTTCTAGGCTTTTTTCATATGTCTGTTGGCCTTTTGGATCTTTTCTTTGGTGAATATTCTGTTCATATGCTCTCCCCACTTCTGCACAATGTAGTTAAATTCCTGATTTATTCATCTATTGACTAAATCAGTCCTTAGCACCAGTATTTAAATATTGGAAAACTGTCAAAATAATGGATGTTTGGCTTAATGAGGAAAAATGGTGAGGTGAGGAATTAAGAAAAATCTTAAAATGCTGTATGTGAATGATGTTTATGAGAGAATATGCTCAATCTGCATATTGATTCAGTTGTTCAGACAGTACTCAAAGGTACTCCAATGAAGGGTGTGGCCCTGAAATCCAGGTCTTATCTGCTGACCAAGCCAACTATGTGCCCTAATAGCAGGTTGAGTCAAATCAAAGGGCATGCCTTTCCATCATTTCCACTAGGGCTCTCTGTGATCTAACTGGGGGCCTACCTACATGACTCCAGAAAATAGAATTAGAGCCCAAAAGTAAAAGTTATAAAAATCCTGAGTAGGCTGGTAGCACAGTGGGTTAAGTGCATGTGGCACAAGTACAAGAACCAGCATAAGGATCCCGGTTCGAGCCCCCAGCTCCTCACCTGCAGGGGGGGGAGTCGCTTCACAGGCGGTGAAGCAGGTCTGCAGGTGTCTGTCTTTCTCTCCCCCTCTCTTTCTCCCCTGCTCTCTAGATTTCTCTGTCTGTCCAACTACAGCAGCAACAACAACAAAATAATAATAACCACAACAATGATAAAACAACAAGGGCAACAAAAGGGGAAAAAATGGTCTCCAGGAGCAGTGGATTTGTGGTGCAGGCACCAAGCCCCGAGGCAAAAAAAAAAAAATTCTGATGTATGGGTAGTCGGGCGGTAGCACAGCGGGTTAAGCACACTGGCACTAAGCACAAGGACCAGCGTAAGGATCCCAGTTCGAGCCCCCGTCTCCCCACCTTCAGGGGACTCGCTTTATAGGCGGTGAAGCAGGTCTGCAAGTGTCTGTCTTTCTCTCCCCCTCTCTGTCTTCCCCTCCTCTCTCCATTTCTCTCTGTCCTATCTAACAACGACGACATCATCAACAACAGTAATAGCTACAACAACAACAAAAGGGCAACAAAAGGGAAAATAAATTAATTTTTAAAAATTCTGATGTGTGAGGGCTGGGTTGGTGCACCTGGAAGAATGCACACATTACATGGTGCAAAGACCCAAGTTCAGGCCTCTGGTTCCTACCTGAAGGGAGGAGAATCATGAATAAAAAGTAGTGTTGTAGGTGCCTCTCTCTCTCTCTCCCTGTCCTCTCCCCTTCCCTCTCAATCAAAAAAGAAAATAAGAAAGAGAGGGAAAGAAGGAAAGAAGGAAGGAGGGAAGGAAGAAGGAAGGGAGGGAGAGAGGAAGGGAGGATTGAAGTGAGGGAGAGAAAATGGCTACCAGTAGCAGTGAATTCATCATGCAGGCATTAAACCCCAGCAATAAAATCCTGTCAATAAATATTATTTTTAAATGCTGATGTGTGTTTAGTGTAAACAAAGGATAATAGATAAACTTGTTCTATTTTAATCTGTATAATAATCCTGAAAAGCACAATTATTGCACGGAGGGAAGACTGGAGCTATGAGTAAATATTATAATTTTACCTGAGATTTGGACATCTTTCATTGGGTTGGACAGTAAGAAAAACAGATAGTTGTAAAAACATGGTTATTTCTCAGTCTGAAAAAAAATTGTTGTTTGAGGGAGTTGGGCTGTAGCGCAGTGGATTAAGCGCAGGTGGCACAAAGCACAAGGGCCGGAGTAAGGAACCCCGTTCGAGCCCTGGCTCCCCACCTGCAGGAGAGTCGCTTCACAGATGGTGAAGCAGGTCTACAGGTGTCTATCTTTCTCTCCCCCTCTCTGTCTTCCCCTCCTCTCTCCATTTCTCTCTGTCCTATCCAACAGTGACAACAGCAATAATAGTAACTACAGCAATAAAACAACAAGGGCAACCAAAGGGAATAAATAAATAAATATAATTTTTTTTAAAAAAATGTGGTTTGTATAGGTTACTGTATTTATAGGAAATATGTGTGACTAATTTTAGGAGCCTATCTTCATGTACAGTGAATGGTAGAATTTAGATGACAGAGATGTAGATATCATTTGGTTCCAGACATCCCAAACTATCTCTTATTTCTAGAAACATATATATTTATGTCTTATTTCTAGCTCATATATCTGAGAGAATGGTTAGGAGGTGTGGATAACACCATACCTTCCATTGGGGTTGCAAACAGAGAAGGCAAGGGCAATGAATTTGCAGTTACTGTTTAAGGCATTAAGACCTATGAATATGGCTCAACATTGCTGCCTAGCAACACCCCTGTTGTACTACAACAACCAAGGGAGTTTGAGTAACTAAATGACAACATCACAATGTGAAATTACAGTGAAGTTAATGGTAGAATCAAGATTCAAACTCAAAGGTCCCGAGCCTCTCATTCTGACTTCTCTACCTTCCAATTATCTTGTATCTATATTTCTTTTTTTAAATTTTTTATTACATTTATTTATTTTTCCTTTTGTTGCCCTTGTTTTTTATTGTTGTTGTAGTTATTATTGTTGTTATTACTGATGTCATCGTTGTTAGATAGAACAGAGAGAAATGGAGAGAGGAGGGGAAGACAGAGAGGGGGAGAGAAAGATAGACACCTGCGGACCTGCTTCACCGCCTGTGAACTTACTCCCCCTGCGGGTGGGGAGCCAGGGGCTCGAACAGGGGTCCTTAAGCTGGTCCTCACACTTTGTGCCATGTGCGCTTAACCTGCTGCATTACCGCCAGACTCCCTGTATTTCTATTTCTATTTCTATGTATTAATGTATCTGTCTGTCTCTCTCTCTCTCTCTATTATTCTTGCCAGTTTCCCCTTTACTTAGCCCTCTACTATTCTATGACTACCTAATCATATAGCTGTGTGACTTCTTTTCATTCATTCATGTATGTATACGAGACTCTACAAAGCTATGAGAAAGTATTTCCCTTTCTAGAGTTAACAGAAGAAAGAGAGTAGGAAGTAGGGAGCGATTGATTTTCATTTGTTTGTTTGTGCTCCTACCTGAGTAAAGAAAAAGGTTCTGGTCTATAACACAGCATCATAACAATAGCAGAACCGATGGATTTTTCCACTAGGTAATTCCAGTATGAAGACAATGTATTTGAAAAACAGCCTACTGTGCTGCAATATTAAAACAGTAGGCCACTTCGGCTCTAATACACCAGCTTTGGGTAGGTAATGAGATTACAAATTCCCCTCTCCCAGGATTCTCCTGTATATGTCCCAGAACTAAATTCTGTTGCTGGGAAGCACTCACTGATGAAGGGAGGGAAGGGCCTTGGTGAGTGTGAGCAAATCTTCCACTTACATTTTGTGTAAGAATTCTTGGGGCTCTGTAAGTATCAGTCTAGTAACATAATCTTTTACCACTTTATGAAACAAATCTTTTAAATAACATGCTCAAAGTTAGGAAGTCATGCCTCTATTTACATATATGAATCTAATCATGTTTTTTAAAGTATTTTATTTATTTATGAGAAAGATAAGAGGAGAAAGAACCAGACATCACTCTGGCGCGTGTGCTGCTGGGAGATCGAACTCAGGACCTCAAGCTTAAGAGTCCAAAGCTTTATTGCTGTGCCACCTCCCGGATCACCTAATCATGTTTTTTATGCATATAGTTTGTTTATTGTATTGAGAGTTGTTCTCTACTACCAACCCTTAGGGGATCATTAATCAAATTCATTAATTACTAAGTATATAGCTTATATCTGAAATGTTTTGTCTGAACTTGGAGGCTGAATTTTAAAAGGCATATTGGCAAACCGGAGTATATTCATAGCGTGGCTAGGATTAATAATAACAATAAAGTATAATTTAAGAAAATAATTTATTCGCAAAGCACAAGGACTGGCATAAGGATCCCGGTTCCAGCTCCCGGCTCCCCACCTGCAGGGGAGTCACTTCATAGGCGGTGAAGCAGGTCTGCAGGTGTCTATCTTTCTCTCCCCCTCTCTGTCTTCCCCTCCTCTCTCCATTTCTCTCAGTCCTATCCAACAACGATGACATCAATAACAACTACAACAATAAAGAAAAAAGAAAATAATTTATTGTGACTGAGGAGATGCTTCAGTGAGAATAATGTATGACTGTAAACTGTGGTATTTCTTCCTCTCTCACTATATGTCTGTAACTCTCTGGCATATGGTGCTCCCAGGGATTGGGCCTGGGGTCTTGAAGCCTCAGGTATGAAAGTTTTTTGCATAACTTTTATGCTATTTCTCCTACCCTATACTTATTTATTAATAATAAAGAAGTAAACAGGAATTTAGTGTGTATAATCATTGTGTTGTCTCCCAGTCCCTGATTCTATTTTCTTTTTTAAGAATGAAAAAATTGAAGAGTTGGGCGGTAGCACAGTGGGTTAAGGGCACATGGTGCAAAGCATAAGTACAGGCATCAGGATAATGATTCCAGCTGCCCCACCTCCCCCCATCAGGGGCGTCTCTGCACAGGCTGTGAAGCAGGTCTGCAGCTATCTCTCTCTCCCCCTCTCTGTCTTCCCCTCCTCTCTCTACTTCTCTCTGTCCTATCTAACAATGACGACATCATCATCAACAACAACAACAATAATAACTACAAAAACAATAAAAAACAAGAATAACAAAAGGGAAAATAAATAAAAAATGAAGAAATAAATAAGAATGAAGAAACTGGTCCAGTAGTGGAGAAGTCACATATGTGCAGTGTCCAGGTGCTGCAAAAACAACATAACAATGGAGTATTAAGCTAAATATATCACATAGATTGGTGTTTTTAATCTTATTGTCTATTTGAAGTAGAGGCCAGCCAGAAAATATCTCACCCAAGTAAAGCACACATTGCCATGCTCAAGTTTGACCCCCTGGCCACAACATGGGAGTAGTATTCAAAGGAGAAGATTGACAAGTGGTGGAGCACAGCTGCAGTGTCTCTGTCTTCTCTCAGTCTCTTGTATCTGGACAAAAAAAAAAAAAGAATAAAAGAGGCTGCTGAACCCCTGGCCCCACCTGTAGGGGGAAAGCTTTGTGAGTAGTAAAGCAGCACTTCAGGGGTCTATCTCTCTCCCTCTCTATCACCCTCTTCTCTTTTGAGTTCTGCCTGTCTCTATCCAATAACTAAATAAAGATAATTTATAATAATAAAAAAACTAAAACAGTCTGGTGGGAGTAGTGGAATCATTTAAGCATTATGCTCTGGTGGGAAAAAACTGCAGCTCAAGAGCTCAATCTCTAACATAGTGTGTGCCAGAGTGATGCTCTGGTACTCCCCTACCCCTCAGATACAAGCAGTTACAATAAAAAAAGAGTGATGGGTATCTGGGGAAATAGCCTAACTGATAGTATACTAGACTTATTATGTACCTAAGATTCCCAGTTCAAGCCCTGGCATTGTATGTACAAAACAAATCTCTACATTTCTATGACTTTTCTTAAAATTTGGCTCTAAGAGTTTAGATCCATCATCTCAGAAAGCACTCATGACCTTTTTCATAAAATGTGGTCCTCGAAACTCTGTGATCTTTCTTTTTTTTTATTTAAGAAAGGATTAATTAACAAAACCATAGGGTAGGAGGGGTACAACTCCACACAATTCCCACCGCCCAATCTCCATATCCCACCCCCTCCCCCGATAGCTTTCCCATTCTCTATCCCTCTGGGAGCATGGACCCAGGGTCATTGAGGGTTGCAGAAGGTAGAAGGTCTGGCTTTTGTAATTGCTTCCCCGCTGAACATGGGCGTTGACTGGTCGGTCCATAGTCCCAGTCTGCCTCTCTCTTTCCCTAGTAGGGTGGGTCTCTGGGGAAGCTGAGCTCCAGGACACATTGGTGGGGTCTTCAATCCAGGGAAGTCTGGCTAGCATCCTGATGGCATCTGGAACCTGGTGACTGAAAAGAGAGTTAACATACAAAGCCAAACAAATTGTTGAGCAATCATGGACCCAAACCTTGGAATAGTGGAGAGGAAGTGTTAGGGAGGTACTCACTGCAAACTCTAGTATACTTCTGCTTTCTTACTTTGGTGCCATACTCCAAACTCAGTCAATTTCTGCTTTGCGTTTCTACTTCTTTTTTTTTTTACATGCATAATATTCCCCAGATTCCCATTTAACAATACAACCCCCACTATTTCATTCATCATTTTTCATGGACCTGTATTCTCCCCACCCATCCACCCACCCCAGAGTCTTTTACTTTGGTGTAATACTCCAATTCCATTTCAGGTTCGACTTGTGTTTTCTTTTCTAATCTTGTTTTTCAACTTGGGCCTGAGAGTGAGATCATCCCATATTCATCCTTCTGTTTCTGACTTATTTCACTCAACATGATTTTTTCAAGGTCCATCCAAGATCGGCTGAAACTCTGTGATCTTTCAACTTGATGCTTTCTTTCTTACCTTACCATAACATGTTAAGGACAAATAGATTTAATGCATATAGAAGGGGTTTCAATGGTTGCATATCATATAGATATGAAGGATCAACAAATGAAAACAAAATGTATTTTAGGAACCAGGTGATGTTGCACACGCTATCATGATCAAGTCCCTGATCCCCACCAATGGGGAGGAGGGGTCATGAGGAGTGTAGGTGTGTAGATGTGCTATAGGTTTCTCTCTCCCTCTATCTCATTTTACTTCTCAACTTCTTTCTGTCTCTATTCAATAAAATATATAAAGAGTTATTTTAGGGGGTCAGGTGGTGTGGCACACTCAGTTAAGCATATATATTATCATGCACAAAGACCAGGGTTTGAACCCCTGCTCCCCACCTGCGGGGGGAACACTTCACAAGTGGTGAAGCAGGTCTGCAGGTATCTATCTTTCTCTTTCCCTCTCTGTCTCTTCCTTACTTCTCAATTTCTTTCTGTCCTATCCAATAAAATAGAATGGGGGGGATGGAAAAATGGCCACCAAGAGTAGTGGATTTGTAGTGCTGGCATTGAGCCCCAGTGATAATTCTGGTGGCAATAATAAAATAAGATAAGGTAAAAGTGTATTTTAAGTTCCCTTAATTTGAGTTTTTTTTTATAATGATAAAGATCAGACTTTATAGCTGCCAAATCAAGCAAACATCATTTTGATAAATATATTTATATAAATACAACCAAGACATGTATATTTACTTATTGGTTCAACTAATAAACCAATATTTACATTGCAGTTGGTACTTACTGTATATCAGTTATACATTAAATATACAAAAACGATCTACTCTTTAGGACTACCATAAAAATAAAGTTACAGTTTAGCAACAATAATGCTAATTGATAGAGATGTAGTTTTTTTTAAAAAAGATTTTACTTATTTATTAATGAGAAAGATAGGAGGAGAGAAAGAATCAGACATCATTCTTCTACATGTGCTGCTGGGGATTGAACTCAGGACCTCATGCTTGAGAGTCCAGTGCTTTATCCATTGTGCTACCTCCCAGACCACAGTTTTTTTAATCTTTTTCTTTATTATTATTATTATTATTTATTTTATTTTATTTTATTTATAAAAATGAAACACTGACAAAACCATAGGATAAGAGGGGTACAACTCAATAAAAAAAGAGGGGTACAACTCCACACAATTCCCACCACCAGAAATCTGTATCCCATCCCCTCCCCCAATAGCTTTCCTATTCTTTATCCCTCTGGGAATATGGACCCAAGGTCATTGTGGGATGCAGAAGCTGGAAGGTCTGGCTTCTGGAATTGCTTCTCCATTGGATATGGGTGTTGACAAGTCGATTCATACTCCCCGTCTGCCTCTCTCTTTCCCTAGTGGAGTGGGGTTCTAGGGAATCAGAGCTCCAGGATACATTGGTATAGTTGTCTGTCCAGGGAAGTCTGGTTGGCATCATGTTTGCATCTGGAACATCTGGTGGCTGAAAAGAGAGTTAACATATAAAGCTGTACAAATTGTTGACTAGTCATGAACCTAAAGGCTGGAGTAGTGCAGATGAAGAATAGGGGAGGGGGTCTCCGTTTTGTAGATAGCTAGTAGGCAAATTTTAGTTATATTCCAAAGGGCCTGTGCCTATACTAGTTTTTTTTTTCTCCCTAAGCCTTTAATCTGATATGCAGGTGGATCCAAGTTATTGTCTGAGGAGGTGATGTCATGGCTGGCAGAAGGACCAGAAAGCTGGGTCAGGGAAGAGAGTAGCTCCCAATTGTGGGAAAGGTGTATAAATATTGTTGACTATAAACCCCATCAATCCCTATAGATCTGAGCTCACATTCTGTGGTCATGAGTAGGAATGTTCCAAGCTGCCCCAATATCAAGACTCATCTTCCTCATAGAGTATGTTGTCCATCCTCCCTTCACAGGATGAGACATTCTCTGCCATTGTTGATCCAAGTTGAGGGCAAGGTCTTATGGGGGCCCACAAAGGGGTCTGTTTTGTTATTCCTGATAGAGATTACTGGTATCAATGGAGAGAGGGATTTATTTGAGGTCTGGACCCATCATGTCTGTTTGGGAATCTCAGGACTCCCAGAATAGGGCCCCTGCTGATGGGGTGCCCTGATAGTGACTAAAAAGTCATCGTTAACGTATGCCAGTCTCTTGCCCTTATTCAGCTTTTGCACTCCTTGCTTTGATAAGGTTAGCTTTGGAGTGAGTGAGTGAACTGTAATAGGAAGTAGGTGAGGAGGATATCTAAGTCTAAGTAGACCCTGTTTCACTATGAACTTCATACTGACTCACTGCAGACTATTGTGTACTTTTGCTTTCAGGTATATACTTTGCCCTAATTTATGGATACATATGAACATATGCCCTACCTCATGGGACCTGGTCTATATGTAGGTTTTGGTACTTTGTTAGGAAGTGAACAACTTGGAATGGAATTAAAGAATACCATGATATTGTTATATGGGAAACTGGTGAATGTTATGCATGTACAAACCATTGTACTTACTGTTGAATGTAACAAAGTAGTTCCCCAATTAAAAAAATAATAATTAAAAAAAAAGAATAACATGAAAGGAAAGGTCTCACCTGAGTATTGAGGCTGAAGGGTTGACATTTGATGCCTGACATCTCTGGACACAGTCTGAAGTGAAGCATGCTGAGGTGGTACTCGTTGCATTGATTAGGTTGGGATCTATATTAGGTTGGCTCTATAGAGGAAGTGGGAGGTTCCTACTGTCTTAGGGTTTAAGAAGGCAATAGATAGTTATTGCTATAATCACATTATTTGGCAATTGGGTTAACTTTGAAAATCCCTTTGTTAGGATTTTCTGTATCATACATAACATCACCATAAGTTATGTCCTTTGACATTTGTATATAGCTGTGCCACCAGTTGCTTCTGTTCTCCCTGGTCTAAGCTTTTAAGAGAGTCAACATATTGAAGACTCAGCCTATGGTCTGTGTATTAAAAAGTTTGAGACATTCAATCAATTTTTCCCCTCTCATACTAATTAAATAGTGATTTAGATGACTAAAAATTAATAGGAGTGTACATAAACGCCATTCCCACCACCAAAAGACTGTGTCCCATGCCATCTTCTCCCCCACCCCCCACCCCCCGTGAAGCTGAACATTCACCCTCACCCTCAACCCAGGGTTTTTACTTTGGTGCCCTACTCCAAATTCAGTCAAATCCTGCTTTGAGTTTCCTTTTCTTTTCTTCTTTCTCAACTTCCCTTTATGAGTGGGAACATCCCATACTCTTCTTTAGCTTTCTGACTTATCTCATTTAACATAATTCCTTCTAGCTCCATCCAAGATGGGCTAGAGAGGGTGGGTTCATTGTTCTTCATAGCTGCGAGAGCTATAGTTTTAACAGAAGCTAAAGGAATAGATATTAGTGGGGTGAGGCAGTGATACAACCAGTAGAGCATGCTCATCACCATACTCAAGATCCCAGGTTCAAGTTCCTAGTCCCCACCTGCAGGGAAAAGCTTCACAAGCAGTGAAGCAGTGCTGCAAGTGTCTGCCTCTCCCTCTCTCAGATTCTCTCTGTCCTAGCAAATAAAATAAAAATAAGTGAAAAAAAAGGCAGATAATCTAGAAGCAGGTAATTTCTCCTACAGGCACTAATCTGTACCAAAAATCTTAGTGGCAGAAAGAGAGAGAAGATGATAAAAGAAGTTGGTAACATGTTTTAAATATGCGAGACTGAGGCCAGTCTGACTGCTCGCCCAGAGGGTGCCTGCTTTACCGTTGTCATAAGCCAGGCTCCACCTCAGACCAGCCATATTGGGGGAAGATTTGGTGCTGTATTTGGTGTCTTTTCCTCTTGTTGTCTCTGATCCTTTTTTTTTTTTTTAAGTAGGTTTCTTTTTGTACTAATTTTATTTATTAAATTTGATAAGACAGAGAGAAACTGAGAAGGAAAGGAGATAGAGAAGGAAAGAGAGACAGAGAGACACCTGCACTACTGCTTTGCCACTCATGAAGCTTTCCCCTAACGGGTGGGGATCAGGGCCTAGAGTCCTGCTCCATGTGCATGGTAACTCATGCACTTAACCAGATGCATCACTCGTCACTGTTTCTATCTGAGAAAAAGTCCACAGAGAGTAGTGAGGCCCTGGCAATTGCTCCTACAAATAAAAAATAGTGTGAGGCTGGATTTACTAAGTAAGACCTTCTTTATAGTTTTTATAAGAATGGAGATCTGGGCCCAGGAGGTGGTGCACCTGGTTAAGCGCACACACTATAGCGCACAAGGATCCGGATTCAAGACCCTGGTCCTTTGGGGGGGGAATTCAGAAGTGGTGAAGCAGGTCTGCAGGTGTCTCTTTGTCTCTCTCCCTTTCTATCTCCTCCTCCCCTATCAATTTCTCTATCTTTATCCAACAATCAAAAATCTAAAAAAAAAAAAAGAAGAAGAAGAACAACAACAACAACAACAACAACTGAGAGCTATAGTTACACTTTTCCTTACACTAAAGAGGTCAATATATTGCTCAGGAAATGGCAGAGTGAATAAACTGTTGGACTCTCAAGCATGAGGTTCTGAGTTTAACCACTAGCATTGCACGTGTCAGGGTGATACTGTTTCTGGTTTGTTCTCTCTCTCTTCTCTGTCTCTCTCTCTCTGGCTGTCTCTCTCTCTCTCTCCCTCTCCCTCTCTCTGTCTCTCTCCCTCCTTCCCCCTTAAAAAGGCTTTAAAAGAGTTCTTAAAATACATACTTAAAAATATATTTATTTATTTATTTATTTATTCCTTTTTGTTGTCCTTGTTGTTTTGTTGTTGTTGATATTGATGTTGTTGTTGTTTTATAGGACAGAGAGAAATGGAGAGAGGAGGGGAAGACAGAGAGGGGGAGAGAAAGATAGACACCTGTAGACCTGCATCACCGCCTGTGAAGCGACTCCCCTGCAGGTGGGGAGCTGGGGGCTCGAACCAGGATCCTTATGCCAGTTGTTGCACTTTGCACCGCGTGTTAAAATACATACTTTAAAAATTATTTATTTATTAATGAGAGAGAGAGAGAGAGAGAACCAGACATTACTCTGGTACATGGGCTGAACTCAGGATCTCATGCTTGAGAGTCTAATGCTTTATCCACGGCACCATTCCCAAGACCTAAAATACATACTTTTAAAAATGGGAATATTTAGGGAGTTGGGCGGTAGCACAGCGGGTTAAGCGCACTTGGCTCAAAGCACAAGGACTGGCATTAAGGATCCTGGTTCGAGCCCCCGGCTCCCCGCCTGCAGAGGAATTGCTTCACAGGCAGTGAAGCAGGTCTGCAGGTGTGTCTTTCTCTCCCCCTCTCTGTCTTCCTCTTCTCTCTCCATTTCTCTCTGTCCTATCCAACGACGCCAATGTCAGTGATAACAACAATAATAACTACCACAATAAAAAACAACAAGGGCAACATAAGGGAATAAATAAATAAATATAAAAAAATTAAAAGGCAATATTTGGTCCTAATTCAGTCAGTAAGGTGAATTTGGAGAACAGAGGAGACAGCAGAAGTGAAAAATCTTCACCATGTTGATCCGCAGTCCACTGTCATAGAAGATGGAAGATGCATTTTAAAGATTCATTAAACAACAATAAGCATTGATCTGTGGCATATAAGCCAATAACACCAGCAGATTAATCATTTCAGTAGTTACCAAGACTCAGAAGCAGAGTGAATAGAAATAAGGGCAGAGGAAGTATGTATTGCTGGGAAAGCATCTCCTAATTGTTTTTAAATTTATTTTATTATTTATTATTGGATAGTGACAGAGAGAAATTGAGAAGAGGGGGAGGTAGAGAGGGAAAGGGACAGACACCTGCAGCCTTGTTCACCACATGTGAAAGTTTTCCCCTGCAGGTGGGGACCAGGGGCTTGAACTGAGATCCTTGTGCACTGTAATGTGTGTGCTTAACCAGGTGTGCCACCACCTGGGCCTATCTCCTAATTCTTTTTATGGAGAATCATAGCATTAATGTATGCAGTTTTGAAGAAGGAAAGAATAAGGAGAACTTGTATTTACTAATTTTGACTACTGTGGTACACCAAGGGAGATATTAATAAATCATAACTACTATCTATCGATCTTTGTTTCTGTATTAAATATTTCACATTTATTATCTCATTTAAATTCAAAACATGTACACTCAAAACTCTTCACCTAATAAATATGCTAGGTTTCCAAGCAATCCAGGAGTTAATACATTTAGAATTCAAAATGTGGAGAGTAGGGCGGTAGTGCAGTGGGTTAAACGCACGTGTCACAAAGTCCAAGGACCGGTGTAAGGATCCCAGTTTGAGCCTCTGGCTCCCCAACTGCAGGGGGTCGCTTCACAGGTGTTGAAGCAGGTCTGCAGGTATCGAAGCAGGTCTGCAGGTGTCTATCTTTCTCTCCCTCTCTCTGTCTTCTCCTCCTCTCTCCATTTCTCTCTGTCCTAACCAACAACAATGACATCAGTAACAACAACAATAACTACAACAAGGGCAACAAAAGGGAATGAATAAATAAATATTTTTAAAAAATAATAATAAAATAAATATTTTATAGAAAAGAATTCAAAATGTGGGCTGGGTGATGGCGCACCCAATAGAGGGCACATGAGTACCAGGATTCAAGCATTTAATCTTCACCTGCAGGGGAATGAGGTGTTCATGAGCACTGGAGAAGTGCTGCAGGTATCTCTCCCTCCCTCTTAGTTTCTCTGAATAAAAGAAAGAAAAATGGGGGGAAAAATGGCTACTGGGAGTGGTAGAGTTGTCATAAAGGCACTAAGCCCCAGAGGTTAAAAAAAAAAGAATGCAAAACTGTATCTTCTGTGAGTTTTTGCACCTCCTTTTCCTTAGTCGCCAGTCAGATTTCTCTTCAGAGAAGCCTTTTGCTCCACTGACGGAGAAGTTTGGCTTCTCTTTTTGGCACCCTACTTAATCCACTCCATGACACTCATTAGAACTATAATTGTCCAAAATAAATAAATAAAATAGTCTTCTTGATTTGATTTTTTAATATTTATTTATTTATTCACTTTTGTTGCCCTTGTTTTTTGTTGTTGTAGTTATTATTGATGTCATCATTGTTGGATAGGACAGAGAGAAATGGAGAGAGGAGGGGAAGACAGAGAGAAAGACAGATACCTGCAGACCTGCTTCACCAATTGTGAAGTCTCTCCCCTGCAGGTGGGGAGCCGGGGCTTGAAACGGCATTCCTATGCCTGTCTTTGAGCTTTGCACCACCTGTGCTTCACCTGCTATGCTACTGCCCAGCCCCTATTAGATATTTTTAAAACCAGAGCACTGATCAATTCTACCTTAAAGTGGTTGGGGGGGGGGGGAGAGGTTGATCCTGGGACTTGGAAGCATGAGAGTCTCTTTGCATAACATTATGCTATCTACCCCATTCCTGTGGGATATGCTTTTTAAAAGATAAAAATGAAGGAAGGAGGAGCAACTAAGAGGCTATTGCAATATTTCTGGAAACAACTGTAGATGAATACCACTAAATTCACACCAGATGGAATAGTAAGAGATTTTCAATTCAAAATCTATTTTAGAGTGAGTGATTAAAAAAAAAAAAAAAACTTACTACTAAGAAACTTCTGGAGGCAGAGCTACAAGCAGCAGCAGATGTGTTTCTCTCCTCTCCTCTCCTCTCCTCTCCTCTCCTCTCCTCTCCTCTCCTCTCCTCTCCTCTCCCGGATCAGCTAGGAATACCAAAGGAGACCACCTGGGACCGCAACAAGACAGGACTAGAATGACTTCAGGAACCCACCAAATCACCGGTGAGTGCAAATATGTGTGGCTGGTGGACAGAGAGGAGCCTAGGGAGAGATTAAGTGGCTGGTAACAGTCCAGCAGTTTATCAGCTGAGACACCACATCCAGTCTGTCTCACCAACAAAAGACAGCTGAAGGGAAGAGAGGAGTTTTCTGAGACTCACCAAGTGCAACTCTGAGTCTCCATCTCTACTGCCCTCAGAATCTGGAGCAGTGGCAGGGAGGCCCTGTGCTGACACCAGGTGACACAGAACTAACCAAGAAACTCGGGAGAAGACCTATACCTCCGTGGCATAGTGGTGGGGCTGTGATTATGTCTGCCACACCCTGCTTTATCTCTTGGTTAGGAGTCAGTGATTAAAGTAAGAAGCCTACTTATAGTTTAAAAAGTCCTCAGGCTCCCAAAGCCTACAGGGAAGAAAAAGTACAAAAGAGGCTTTTAAGCCACTGAGCTCCAAATCAGGGATTAAAATACTATTGAAACAACTGTTAACTTCCAACACTGTGAACCCTTTAATTACCTTACTTAGACACAAGTCAATCCGGGCAAGAGTGATCAGCAGTTTGAAAAGTACTGAGAGAAGGACCTCATAACATAATATATAAAATGGTTAAACCAACAAGAAGAAATATTAGAGAAATGAAGTCCAGCTAAAAGCCCCCCAAAGGCTAAAGGACAAGATACTGAGGTCAACATCCAAAAACTAGTTAAGGAAATAATCACAGGAGTGAGTAAAGAATTTGAAAGAATTGTCACCAGAAATGCAGAAACAACAAAAGAGACTCTGGAAGAAAACACTAGTTATCTCAAGGTTATTAAAGAATTGAAAGCTAAAATAGCTGAGCTAAGAAAACAACTAGCTGAACAAGCTAAAACAGTATCAAAACAGGGTAACAAAATAGATGAACTCCAGAAAACAGTAGAGGGGATAGAATCAATGAGGCTGAAGACAGAATTAGCAAGATGGAGGATGAATTAGAGACAACTAAGAAAGAAGTAAGAGATCTCAAAAAGAGATTAAGAGATACTGAAAACAACAACAAAGACCTATGGGATGACTTCAAAAGAAACAATATATGCATTGTTGGCTTACCAGAGGAAGGAAGAAAGGGAGAGGAAGAAAGCATTCTTCAGGCTATAATAGCTGAAAACTTCTCTAGACAACATCAAAGACATAAAGGTTCAAGAAGCCCAGAGGGTTCCAAACAGAATTTACCCAGACTTAAAGACACCAAGACACATCATATTTAGAATGGAAAGGAATAAGGATAAAGAAATGATGCTGAAGGCTGCAAGAGAAAAACAAAGAGTCAGCAACAGAGGAAAACCCTTGAGATTAGCAGCAGACTTCTTCACACAAACACTACAGGCCCAAAGAGAATGGCAAGATATCTATCTAGTACTCAATGAGAAAGGCTTTCAACCAAGACTAATGTATCCTGCTAGACTCTCATTCAGACTAGATGGAGGCATCAAAACCTTCTCAGACAAGCAACAGTTGAAAGAATCAACTATCACTAAGCCTGCCCTGAAAGAAGTTCTGAAAGGTCTCCTATAAACAATCAGACCACCATAAATAGGCCATATATCAGAACACACTAAAACTCTACAAGAATGACATTAAAATATCTTCAATCTTTGATATCAATAAATGTCAATGGCTTGAATTCACCTATTAAAAGACACAGAGTAAGAAGATGGATCAGAAAGCACAACCCAACAATATGCTGTCAACAGGAAGCCCACCAAACTCAACAAGACAAACACAGACTCAAAGTGAAAGGATGGAAAACTTAAGGCCAATGGCCCACAGAAAAGGACAGGAACAGCTATTCTCATATCTGACATGATAGACATTAAAACAGATAAAATTAAAAAAGATAGGGATGGACACTACTTAATGCTCAGAGGATCAGTAAATCAAGAGGACTTAACAATTATTAATATCTATGCACCCAATGAGAAACCATCTAAATACATCAAACGTCTACTGAAAGACCTACAGCAATATATTAACAGCAACATAGTCATAGTAGGGGATTTCAACATCCCACTCTCTCAACTTGACAGATCATCCAGGCAAAAAATCAATAAAGACATAAGGGAGCTAAATAAAGAGATAGATAAACTAGAACTATTGGACATTTTCAGAGTTATTCATCCCAAGAAACTGGAATACACATTTTACTCAAGTCCACATGGGTTATTCTCAAGGATAGACCATATGTTAGGCCACAAAGAGTATCAGCAAATTCAAGAGCATTGAAATCATCCCAAGCATCTTCTCAGACCACAGTGGAATGAAACTAACACTTAACAACCAACAAAGGATTCATAATAGTCCCAAAATGTGGAAGCTCAACAGTACACTACTTAACAACTACTGGGTCAAAGAGGAAATAAAGGAAGAAATCAAAATGTTTCAAGAGTTCAATGAAAATAAAGACACAAGCTATCAAAATACTTGGGACACAGCTAAGGCAGTACTGAGAGGAAAGTTCATAGCCATACAAGCACACATTAGGAAATAAGAAAAAGCACAAATAAACAGCCTGATTGCACATCTTAAAGACCAGGAAGAAGAAGAACAAAGAAACCCTAAAGCAACCAGAAGGACAGAAATCACTAAAGTAAGGGCAGAAATAAATAACACTGAAAATAAGAAAACCATACAAAAGATGAACAAAAGTAAATGTTGGTTCTTCGAAAGAGTAAACAAAATGGACAAACCTCTAGCCAGACTCACAAAACAAAAAAGGGAGAAGACCCAAATAAATCAGATACTAAATGAAAGAGGAGATATCACAACAAACACCTCAGAAATTCAACATATCATGTGAGGCTTCTATAAACAACTATATCCCACCAAGCTAGAAAACCTGGAAGAAATGGACGATTTCCTAGACACCTATGAACTTCCAAAACTAAGTAAAGAGCAACTAGATAACATGAACAGACCCATCACAGCTAATGAAATTGAAACAGTTATCAAAAATCTTCCCAAAAATAAAAGTCCTGGACCAGATGGCTTTACAAATGAATTCTACAAAACCTTCAAAGAAGAACTAATACCTCTACTTTTAAAAGTCTTCCAGAAGATTGAAGACACTGGAATACTCCCTTCCAGCTTCTATGAAGCCAACATCACTTTGATACCAAAAGCAGATAGGGACACAACCAAAAAAGAAAACGACAGACCAACATTTCTGATGAACATAGATGCTAAAATATTGAACAAACTTCTAGCCAACCAGATACAGTCAGCATCATACTCAGTGGTGAAAAAGTGGAAGCATTTCCCTTCAGATCAGGTACTAGACAGGGCTGCCCACTATCACCATTATTATTCAACATAGTGTTGGAAGCTCTTTCCATAGCAATCAGGCAAGAACAAGGAGTTAAAGGTATACAGATTGGAAGAGAAGAAGTCAAACTCTCCCTATCTGCAGATGGCATGACAGTATATATAGAAAAACCTAAAGAATCCAGCAAGAAGCTTTTGGAAATCATCACGCAATACAGTAAGGTGTCAGGCTACAAAATTAACATTCAAAAGTCAGTGGAATTCCTCTATGCATACATTAAGTTAGAGGAAGTTGAAATCCAGAAATCAATTCCTTTTACTATAGCAACAAAAACAATAAAATATCTAGGAGTAAACCTAACCAAAGAAGTGAAAGACTTGTATACTGAAAATTATGAGTCACTACTCAAGGAAATTGAAAAAGACACAAAGAAGTGGAAAGATATTCCATGTTCATGGGTTGGAAGAATTAACATCATCAAAATGAATGTACTACCCAGAGCCATAAACAGATTTAATGCTATCCCCATCAAGATCCCAAACACATTTTTTAGGAGAATAGAACAAATGCTACAAATGTTTATCTGGAACCAGAAAAGACCTAGAATTGCCAAAACAATCTTGAGAAGAAAGAACAGAACCGGAGGCATCCCACTCCTAGATCTCAAATTGTATTATAGGGCCATTGTCATCAAAACTGCTTGGTGCTGGAACATGAATAGACACACCGACCAGTGGAATAGAATTGAGAGCCCAGAAGTGAGCCCCCACACCTATGGACACTTAATCTTTGACAACGGTGCCCAGACTATTCAATGGGGACAGGGGAGTCTCTTCAACAAATGGTGTTGTAAAAAATGGGTTGAAACATTCAGAAGAATGAAACTGAACCACTATATTTCACCAAATACAAAAGTAAATTCCAAGTGGATCAAGGACTTGGATGTTAAACCAGAAACTATCAGATACTTAGAGGAAAAATATTGGCAGAAGTCTTTTCCGCATAAATTTTAAAGACATCTTCAATGAAACGAATCCAATTACAAAGAAGACTAAGGCAAGCATAAACCTATGGGATTACATCAAATAAAAAAGCTTCTGCACTGCTAAAGAAACTACTACCCAAACCAAGAGACCCCTCACAGAATGGGAGATCTTTACATGCTATACATCAAACAAGAGGCTAATAACCAGAATATATAAATAACTTGCAAATCTCAACAACAAGAAAACAAATAACCCCATCTAAAAATGGGGGGAGAACATGGACAGAATATTTACCATAGAAGAGATCCAAAAGGCCGAGAAACACATGAAAAAATGCTCCAAGTCTCTGATTGTCAGAGAAATGCAAATAAAGACAACAATGAGATATCACTTCACTGCTGTGAGAATGTCATACATCAGAAAAGGTAACAGCAGCAAATGCTGGAGAAGTTGTGGGGTCAATGGAACCCTCCTATACTGCTGTTGGGAATGTAAATTGATCCAACCTCTGTGGAGAACAGTGTGGAGAACTCTCAGAAGGCTAGAAATGGACCTATCCTATGATCCTGCAGTTCCTCTCCTGGGGATATATCCTAAGGAACCCAACACACCCACCTAAAAAAAATCTGTGTACATATATGTTCTTGGCAGCACAATTTGTAATAGCCAAAACCTGGAAGCAACCCAGGTGTCCAACAACAGATGAATGGCTGAGCAAGTTGTGGTATATATACACAATGGAATACTACTCAGCTGTAAAAAATGGAGACTTCACCGTTTTCAGATGATTTTGGATGGACCTTGAAAAATTCATATTAATTGAAATAAGTCAGAAACAGAAGGATGAATATGGGATGATGTCACTCTCAGGCAGAAGTTGAAAAACAAGATCAGAAAAGAAAACACAAGTAGAACCAGAACTGGAATTGGCATATTGCACCAAAGTAAAAGACTCTGGGGTGGGTGGGTAGGGAGAATACAGATCCAAGAAGGATGACAGAGGACCTGGGGGGGTGTTGTATTGTTATATGGAAAACTGGGAAATGTTATGCATGTACAAACTATTGTATTTACTGTCAAATGTAAAACATTAATTCCCCCAATAAAGAAATTTAAAAAAACAAAACTTACTACTGGTTTGAATCTGGGGTGGGAAGAAAAGTGAAAACAAGAAGGACTCTAGGCTGGGTAAATGGCATTAAGAAGGCTTAGGGTGGTGGAACTGAGGGTCAGATTCTCACATTAAAATGCAGATGATTTAAGATTATACAAATAACTTTAAATGGTTGTGTTATAAAACTTGAAAATGACAGAAAGCACTATTAGTTTTAATAGGAAGAAGTCATTATGACTAACTCATTAAAATAAAAAAGAGGATGAACACCAGGATTATCTTTGGTTTGTATCATTTAAATTATGTGTTATGAAAGTCTCACTTGCTGTTTTGAATTACAGACTACTATAATTATATTGAAAAATTAATACAGAAATTTAGAAAAGCAAATTTAACTGATGAGTCATTTCTATTTAACTAGTATTCTATAGCCAGAAAATATCAAATGATTTAGGTATGATCTTTTTAAAAAATATATATATTTTTTTAATTTATATTTATTTATTTTCCTTTTTGTTGCCCTTGTTTTTTATTGTTGTTATAGTTATTATTGTTGTTATTGATGTCGTCTTTGTTAGATAGGACAGAGAGAAATGGAGAGAGGAGGGGAAAACAGAGGGGGTGAGAAAGATAGACACCGGCAGACTTGCTTCACTGCCTGTAAGGCAACTCCCCTGCAGGTGGGGAGCAGGGGGCTTGAGCCAGGATTCTTAAACCCACCCTTGTGCTTCACGCCACGTGCGCTTAGCCCACTGCGCTACCGCCCAACCCCCAAGTATGATCTTTATAAACATTCTATCAATGAAGCATGACATTATGATGTGTCTTTGCAAAAAAAAAAAATGTGTCTTTCCTTTTTTTTTTGTGCATGTTAGGCTATAGTACTAAATTATAATTAACTGTGAGACTTATGTATTCTCCTTTTGATAATTTAATGTAAACACTGTTACATATCCCCAAAAATTTTAATTTAATTTATTTATTTGTTATTGGATAGAGACAGAGAGAAATTGAGAGAGAAGGGGGAGGTAGAGATGAAGAGAGACAGGGAGACACCTGCAGACCTGCTTCACTGATTGTGAAGCTTTCCCCCGCAGGTGGGGACCAGGGGCTTGAACTCAGGTCCTTGCACACTGTAATATGTGCACTCAACCAGGTGTGCCACCACCTGGCCCCCTATTTTTCTTTTCTTTTTTTTTTTTTTTTACCAGAACACTGATCAGCTCTGGCTTATGGTGGTGCAGAGGATTGAACCTGGGACTCAGGCATGACAGTCTTTTTGCATAACCATTATGCTATCTACCCCCACCCAACCCATACAATTTACTCTTTTGATATATCTATCATTTTCTTTCTTTCCTTCCTTCATTCCTAACTTCCTTCTTTCTTTATTGCCACCAGGGTTGTTGCTGGGGCTTGTTGCCAGCACTATGAATCCACTGCTCCTAGTGGCCATTTTCCCCCCCTCTTATTTTATTTTATTTTATTTTATTTTATTTTATTTATTTATTTTTGCCTCTAGAGTTATTGCTGGGGCTCGGTGACTGCACCACAAATCCACTGCTCCTGGAGGCCACCTTTTCCCTTTTGTTGCCCTTGTTGTCTAGCGTTGTTGTTGTCATTGTTGTTGGATAGGACAGAGAGAAATTGAGAGAGGAGGGGAAGATAGAGATGGGGAGAGAAAGACAGACACCGGCAGACCTGCTTTACCACCTGTGAAGCGACTCCCCTGCAGATGAGAAGCCGGGGTTCGAACTCGGGTCCTTATGCCGGTCCTTGCGCTTTGTGCCACGTGCGCTTAACCCACTACCGCCCTGCACCTCTCAATTTTATTTTTAAGGACAAAGAGAAATTGAGATGGGAGGGATAACTAGAGAGGGAGAGAGAAAGAGACACCTTTAGACCTGCTTCACCACTTGTGAAGTGTCCCCACTGTAGGTGTGGAGTGGGGATTAGAAACTGGGTCCTAGAACATGGTAATATGTGTGCTTAACTAGGTGCAGCACCTCCCGGCCCCTGGCCCCTATTTTCTTTAGAAATGGTTTGTTTTTTTTTTTAAATATTTTTTATATTTATTTTATTTATTTATTCCCTTTTGTTGCCCTTGTTGTCTTATTGTTGTAGTTATTATTGTTGTTGTTGTTGGATAGGACAGAGAGAAATGGAGAGAGGGAGGGGAAGACAGAGAGGGGGAGAGAAAGACAGACACCTGCAGACCTGCTTCACCGCCTGTGAAGTGACTCCCCTGCAGGTGGGGAGGCGAGGGCTGGAACTGGGATCCTTCCGCTGGTCCTTGTGCTTAGCGCCACCTGCACTTAACCCGCTGCGCTACCGCCCGACACCCATATTATGTGATTTTCATCTAAACAACTGGAGCAACTGTGATTATAGAGCCCTAGAAGCCCATTTATCCAGTGAAATGTTATGATAGACTAGAACTAAGAAAATGCTGTGTCCCTAAATGTAATGATATATATATATACGAATATATATATGATATTTTGAAAGTCAAGGTCTGAGGGTGACACAATGGATAAAGAATTGGACTCTCAAGCATGAAGTCTCAAATTCAATCCCTGGCTGTGCATGCACCAGAGTGTTGTCTGGTTCTCTCTCTCATATCCTACATATCTCATTAATAAATATATATTTAAAAATCTAATTTGGGGGAGTCAGGTGGTAGCTCAGTGGGTTAAGCACACATGGCACAAAGCAAAAAGACCTGAGTAAGGATCCCGGTTCCCCACTTGCAGGGGAGTCGCTTCACAGGCAGTGAAGCAGGTCTGTAGGTGTCTCTTTTTCTCTCCTTCTCTCTGTCTTCCCCTACTCTCTCCATTTCTCTCTGTCATATCCAACAATGATGAGATCAGTGACAACAACAATAACTACAATAATAATAAAAAACAACAAGGACAACAAAAGGGAATAAATAAACATAAAATATACATATATAGTTTGAAAGTAAAGCTAGGAAGATAGCTTATCTAGGAAGGTGTCTGTTTTGCCATACATGTGACTCAGGTTCCAATCTGGCCTCCACTGCAGTGGGTTTGGTACTGTGGTGTCTTTCTCTGATTTTCTGTCTGTAAAAGTCAGCCTGCAGTGGTGAAGCTCCAGCAATGACAAAACAAAAATAAATAAACACAAAATTATATATAAACGATAATACATTTCCTTATGCTTCTTTCCTGGTTAATTTTACTAATCAGGTTACTTAAATATCCTCTTTATCAAAGTCACCTTTTTTTTTTAACTTAGTGAACCAATAGGATGTGATTTCTCACATTTGAGAAACAGACAAATGTTTTCCTGCATCTTCAGATCAACTGAAGAATACTGTTATGTCATATGGTATGGAAATTCAAAATAATCTCTGTACAAATTCCTTCTAGGAACAATTTGCAGTGATATAAATAGAATAAAAACATCACTATCTATAACTGCAATTATAGATGCAAAGTCTCATTATAATTTGCACCACGTACATGGCACTTCTTCCTCTCTGGCATTCCATAATAAAATACAAAAATCTCAAGCTAGGAGCAAAAAACAAAGGGGTTAAATTAAAGTGGTTTTTCATCTATCACTTCACATTGTGAAGGGATACCAACAACTGATCATTCTTCTGACATTTTCTTCATGAGTAAAGTAAGAAGAGATAACATATCTTTCAAATGAAGACATATTTGCTGAGGAACCCACAATTGTATATCATATTGTCATACATGCATATGAAGAAATGACTTGAAATATATAGGTATATGTATACATAAATATTTCTACTTATGCATGAAATTTTGAATACCTTTACTAGTACCAGTACCATCTTCTCTATAACTCCTTTATTTATTTTTACAAAAATATTGGATAATAGTTGCTTAAATCCTAGTAAGTATAAAGTTGTATTCACAAATTCAGTTGCAGTAAAAACTGATTATAATTTGTAAACTGAGCTACCTGTCCACAACCAAAAATATTTATAGGTTCAAGAAAGAGAAACAGTGGAGAAAGTAAAAAATGAAAACATGAAGACAGAAATGGCTCCTTGCATAATGAAAAGTTATAAATCCGTAAACATAGATTTTTCAAGTTTACAAATGAAAAGCACTCGAAGTAATAGTGCAAATGCAGTAATAACAGCTACACATGAATTCTCCAGAAAAGATAATTATGTCCTTGCATTAACAGGAGCTTTTAAGTCATGTTTGTCTCACTTAGGATGTGGGCTGTTCATATCAGGGCATATCATCCAATTTACAGGGAATTTACTAACTTGTATTTTTAATAAAAAATAAAAACAGTATTAAAAATTGATTGCTGACTAATTTGATTTAAATGGAAACTGAATTCCAGGTAAACGTGTTTGAACTCTGCTGCTGCCAGGAAACACTAAAGCAGTCGTGAACATGTGCTTATGTGTCACATCTGGTTTAGCAGGAATGTTCCATTCTTAGAAAATTATATTGTTAGAAGCAAGTGACATAGCTTGAGTAGCCCCTTCAAATCCATAAAGACATTTGGAGGAACCGAAGCATGCTTATAATAAAACCAGGATTTCTAAAACAGAGGCTAGAGCTTGTGTAGCATATTGCCAAGTAATCAAATAAAAAATGATCACACGAATTTCCAACAATAAATTCCTTCTGCATTTGCTGAGTGAGCACACACATAAGAAAGGAAAGGAGCACACCTACAGAACCGTACTTTCATCTACCAGCTTTTACTGTGGAGGCTTTGTAAGCATTTGTTACCTCTTTCTCCCCTTTAATGTTCTTTCTGACTAGGACTTGAGAAGCCCTTGAAATGGAAAACTCAAACTTAAATCCAGGATACACTTCCTGACAATGAAAAAGGGGAGAAAATCACCCCAAACTACCTTGTCACTATCCAAGCAAATACCCTATCTATCATAAGAATTGTGGTTCCTGGTAACAGATTAGGTACATCAATAAAATACTGTACACACAGTTGGAGACAAATGCCCTGATATGTGTAAGATCAGAGGTCAGCCAAGGCCATGTGGAATTCTAAGCATATTTATTACTGGCTAAGCTTCAAACTGAGTTTTAAATTTTGCCAGAAATGAAAAACAGCTACCAGATGGTGTCAAGGTAATTTCTCTCTGTGTTAAGAACACACACTTAGGTATAGTCAATAATAATAAAAAAAAAATTCAAATAATTAGTCCAAACACCAGTACGCACCTGGCACCCTTCCCAGCATAAGTTAAGAGATATATTATTGTGACTTTTGTCTCTCTCCAATTAAGAACGCCTATACAACTTTACACAGTGGTCTACCAATACAACTAGTAAGCAAAGAATAGTTTTCCTGAGCTATAGGTCATTTAAATCAATTGGAAGAGATAGGATATTATTTTAAATTGTAATACTATTTCCAACTACAAAAGAGAGAATTATGTTTTGTCACCCTCACCACCACCCCAAACTCCTTCTACTAAATGAAAATTAGTTCGGGGGCGGGTGTGGGGGGAGGGGGGCAGGCGGTGGTGCACCTGGTTAAGCACACACATTACAGTGTGCAGGGTTCTAGCCCCTGGTCCCCAGCTGCAAGGCGGGTGGCTTTATGAGTGAAGCAGGGCTGCAGGTGTCTGTCTCTCTCCCTCTCTATTTCCTCTTCCCTGCTCAATTTCTGGCTCTATCGAATAATAAATCAATAAAATATTTTTAAAAAAGGAAACTAGTTCAAGATGTGAGGTCTTCGGTTCCTGGTTTGTTTGTTTTTTGCTCAGCTCTGGCTTATGGTGGGACAGGGGATTGAACATGGGATTTTGAAGTCTCAGACATAAGTCTTTTTGCATAGCCATTACGCTATCTCCCCAGCCCCAGGTCCTGTTCTATAAAAAGAATGCAACCCAAGTTATTTTAAATTCTCATGTCATGTGACTAAACTATACTCTTCAATTAGTCTGAAAATGCAATACAAATATATGTTGGTTTCTCAAATAAGAAATCGCATCCGGGGAGTCCAGAGGTAGCGCAGTGGGTTAAGCACAAGTGGTAAAGCATAAGGACACCGGTTCGAGCCCCCGGATCCCCACCTGCAGGGGAGTTGCTTCACAAGTGGAGAAACAGGTCTGTGGGTGTCTATCTTTCTCTCCTCCTCTCTGCCTTCCCCTCTTCTCTCCATTTCTCTCTGTCCTATCTAACAATGATGACATCAATAATAACAACAATAACTACAACAATGAAAAACAACAAGGGCAACAAAAGGGAAAATAAATATAAAAAAATTAAAAAGAAAAAGAAATAACATCCTACTGTCTCACAAAGTAAAATAAAATAAAAATAGGTGACTTTGAGAAAGAGGATATTTAAGTGATCTGATTAGTAAAATAAACCAGGAAAAATGTTATGCATTTAAAAGCATAGGAAAATGTATTATCACTAATTAGTTTGAAATATTTTTTTTTTCTTTTTGTAGTTACTGGGGTTTCACCACTCCTGACTAGATTTTTACAGAGAGAGGGACAGAGAGTTACCACAGCAGTAAAACTCGCCCAGTGCAATGGGGGCCAGTCTGGGTCACATGCATGGCAATGCAGGCACCCTCCCAGCTGAGGTATATTGATGATTTGGTTTTCTTTCAAAATATTTTAGAAAATGTAAATTATTATACTTAGTGATGCAATATTTGCTTAGTTCTGGTCCTGTTATGGCATTTCACTAGAGGAAATGGGGATCTAGGGATCTAGAATCACAACTCATCCAGTTGCTAAGATGAAAATCACACATTATTTTTTTAAATGTGGGCCTGTGGGGGATGAAATGAATCCTAGCCATGGCCATTTTTAGATGTAAAATACCATAAAATTCCATCTGAATTATTCTCGTTGCCAACATTCTCTACTGGATTATTCCTCCCTCACTGCCCCGCACCCCCACCAACCCCCGGTTCTGCCAACCACACTCTCACAGGGTGAGTATATCATGTACACTTAATTATCAATCTTACTACAAAGCAAAGCTTTGTGTTAAGTAATGGCCAAATTCTAGGACTATTAGCATTTGGCCTCATTTACTAGAAGACCATTCTCTTGAATAGTGTTCCATTTCACCCATACTTTGATGGAGCACAATAATTATTTTATTCTGTGCTCTGATAGTACTTGGGCAAAAAGTGTTACTTCCCTCTGTCATCACACAGGAAAAGTCCATGAAGACAATCTCTGGGATAGGAAAGATGGGGTAAAGTGAGGTCACACTGGGTAACAACAAAAACATCCAGTCTTTGAACACAAAGATTGCAAATGTCTTCTGTTCTCTAAACTTATTATTTTTGGTAGGGTTGCATATGTTCTCTGTGCTCATCCCATGAATCTGGCTGATTATTATTCCAATCACCAGAGGAAGAGAGAGTCACATTAATTTGTAGTAATTAATAGCACTGATGCATTTGACAGCGCATGTTAACAAGCCTCTTTGATTGTTTGGATCTCTAACTGCGGCCCTTCTTGTTTGCATCACCTCCAAGGAATTCATAATATCAAAGCTTAACGGTATCTGATACTTGTCAAAATGCAATTTATAAAAGTTTAATTCTTTTATTGATTTAGTTTGGTTTTGATGCCTGCAGAGTCAGCTCCCTTGACAGAACTTAGCGGATTCAAATGCTTGTCACCAGCTCGGCCTCCTTTTTGCAGGGAACAATTGCCATAGGCCAAGCCAACAGGCATGGTTTAATTGCCATTAATTAAAAGCATAAATCTCTTTTTTCTTCAGTTGCTCTGCTCTTAAAGGGGGCTGCACATATCTCTCTTTTCCTGTGTTTGTCAGAACACCTTCTGGCAAGCAAAGTTAACCCATTCCATCTTCCTAAGCACTTTCTGGGATAATCTTTTGAAGCATTGCTCTTA